>NW_022436944.1:22751833-22792807 GCF_009761245.1 Sapajus apella | reverse complement strand
TTTTTTTTTTTTTTTTTTTTTTTTTTTTTTTTTTGAGACAGAGTTTCACTCTTGTTACCCAGGCTGGAGTGCAATGGCGCGATCTCGGCTCACCGCAACCTCCGCCTCCCAGGTTCAGGCAATTCTCCTGCCTCAGCCTCCCAAGCAGCTGGGACTACAGGCACGTGCCACCATGCCCAGCTAATTTTTTTTTGTATTTTTAGTAGAGACGGGGTTTCACCATGTTGACCAGATGGTCTCGATCTCTTGACCTCGTGATCCACCCGCCTCGGCCTCCCAAAGTGCTGGGATTACAGGCTTGAGCCACCGCGCCCGGCCTATGATAGTTCTTTGAATGAATTTATTTCATCTTAATTTTTTACATGTACCTATAACAATTCAAATAATGTAGAGATGTCTGTCCCCACCCACATACTTCCATGCCACCAACTCAAAATGTAACCATTATTAACAATCTGTTGGATAGTCTTCCATATTTTCTATGTTTATAAAAGAGTATTTACACAGATGTAGGTATTTTGCTTTTAAAATATAAAATGCAATAATATAATCATGAAAATAATTTATGCTTATTTTGGAAAATGTAAAGTAAAACATTCTAAGAAATAATCACTGTTAAAATTTTCTGTATTTTTTATCATCAACCTTTTATATTCAAGAAATGTTGAATAGAACAATAACATACATGATATTGCATCTTTAAAATGGAATGTCATGAAGTATTAAAAGTTCATGCAGATATTTCTTTTTTTAATTATTTAAAACACCATTTTAGATGGTTATTTCATATATATACAAATACATACATTTTAACCAATTTCCTATTATCAGACATCTTATTCATCCTAGAATAACATTAAGTAACAAAAGTGATAGAAGCGTTTGTATTTTATTATTGCTTTTAATGAGAAGACCTCTAGTGCTTTATTATTGGTATAGTATTGACTAGTGGATTTAGATATTCTTTATCATATTCTATAATTACTTCCTATTTCCAGTTTGCTAAGTTCTTGATGTCTACTTTGTTAAAATAAAAGGTTTATTTGAAAATTTTAAAATATCATTTCCATATGTGCTGAACTGATCAGTTGCTTTATTTTAAAACATGTTTTGTTGTCTCTAATAGATTTTCTACTTGTAAACCTACTTATATTTGAAAGTCTTATCAAGTTCAAATTCTTCTGCCACAACACATCATCTGAAAAATTCAGAGTTCCACTAGATCATATTAAAGGTTAACAACTTAACTTTTGGCATGAAATAGTGATTGCAGCTATTAGAATTCATATTTAGCATGAACTGGAAAATCCCTACTGTGCTTCATTTGAAATAACCCCTCCCCAAACTGCAGTCAGACAGTGCTGCCAGGCAAAACCTCATTTTTTTTTCCTTCTCTCAGGAATAACAGGCCTATCTTGTATGTTTTCTAATATCTCTAGGGTTGCTTGGTATAATTTTTTCTAAATCTTTAGTTGTTTTTTGGGGGAAACAAGCTAATTTGAATTACTACCTTGTGGCCAGAAGTGGAAACCTAACAGATTTATTCCTAAAGTAAAATGTAGACAAGTTATGTTCATTTCGTTCATGTTTAGTGGATATCTATTGTATTTGGACACTTGTTAGGAGTTCTCAGTGCATGTTCTGTTATATAGTATACAAAATGAAAATCTTCTCATAGTTCTAGATTGATCATTTTACTATTTGTAATCAGAAAGGATATTAAAAGATAGATTACAGCTAATTTTTACATAAAGAAAAAATTCAGCATCAATTAAATATTGATATAAGTTGAAATAATCTGTTGTATGCTCATCAATATTTAAATACTCAAGATTAACCCAACTAATAGGTAGAGCTTAGGTAGCTGTATAAGGGTACATTTTTCAGCTCAATTATATTAATAGTGTCTTTGGGTTGGTGTTATTATTAATATTTAATCTTTTTTACATTAAAATTGAGAAATTTATTGATTTGTTTTTAAGATAGTAAGCAGCATTAAAGATATATACAGCTTAAAATACTTAAAATGACCCTAAAATTTTAATGACAATTTTACATTTATCACTAGGTGAAATGAATAGTGTTTAATAATTAATTCACTTAAAAATGTTTGCTTAATAATTCATCTGAAATTAAATAGATACAAGGCTAACTGGGATCTGGGCCCCTTGTAAAATAAAGTAATGCCCTTTATCCTTCTCAAAAAAATTGTGATGCTGGTAAAACTGGTTTTGTTCTCCCCACACAGGCCGCCTTTCCATTCTGTCACTTCTCAGTGACAGTATGGCAATTCTCAGTATTACTGGTTTGTACGAATTCCAATTTTGGTTCCACAAAAATATATTTTCAGTAGGCAGTCAGAGGAATATGGCCTATTTACCCCCTACTCAGAAAGCAGAGAGAGTATCAAAACATGTTTTGGTGAGGTCAAATGTTCTTACATAATTACATATATTAAAAGGTAAAAATTTTAATATTTAATCTTTAAGAGACATTACATTAAAGCCCTTCCATGGATGAGAATAACCAATCACACATACACACACAAACCACAAATCATTTATGCTTAAAAAACATTCTTGGCGGGGCACGGTAGCTCACACCTGTAATCCCAGCACTTTAGGAGGCCCAGGGGGTCGGATCACGAGGTCAAGAAATCAAGACCATCCTAGCCAATGTGGGGAAACCCCGTCTCTACTAAAAAATACAAAAATTAGCTGGGCGTGGTGGCATGCGCCTGTAGTCCCAGCTACTAGGGAGGCTGAAGCAGGAGAATTGCTTGAACCCAGGAGGCGGAGGTTGCAGTGAGCCGAGATTGTGCCACTGTACTCCAGCCTGGCGCCTGGCAACAGAGCAAGACTCTGTCTCAAAAAAAAAAAAAAAAAAAAAGAAAAGAAAACGAAAAGAAATTCTTTCAAGAATTCTTTTCAGAAGTTACAGATGATAGAGTCTTCTCTGAGAACCTGTACTGGGCCAATTATAAGAAAAACAGTTTTCTTAGGCTGGCATCTTTCCTGCAGTAAGACCACTTGTTTGTGATGAGAACAAATGCAGTTGACAAAAGTGACAAGTCCTGACTAATAACTAAAGCAAGGTGGTTTCATTTTAACTGACAACTCAGAATATTTATACTGCAGTTTCTTGTGAGAGTTTAATCATGAACTGACAAAAATTTAGCCTCTGTCAGTGTAGCCTAAGGAATCTGGCATTTTAGAGAATCTCACTATTTAAAATGATCCCCTATCTTAATTCAGATCCTGTGAATGTGAGTCTTTACACCACCTTGTCTTACTTTCCCCAACCAACTGCTTTTATTAAATGTTGCTTTAACCTTATGCTTTCTGTTTTTATAAAGGGTGGTCTTAGTGGAATTTTTGTGTTTTCTTAATCACACAATTGAAATGGTGTGTTCTGGTGTGCTTTCTGCATGTTTTCATGTCATAAATTCCTGCTTGAGTTTAGTTCCAGGAAGTAACACAGACTGCAAAGACAAACCTGTGTACTTTTGTTTGTCAGATAATGAAAAGAATGCAGTTCACCATGTTATTCTTTGTGTTCTCACTGGCAGAAAATGTGGGGCTCAGTTCAGTGCCCAACCAAACTGTCACCCATTACAAGAAAAGAGTAATATCTACTTGCCTTTGGCCCATTTGTATGGTTAAAACTATTTTGTATTCCTAATTGGTCTGCCACTGCCAGCTTCATTTTTGACATTATCTCATTTTTTTTTTCTTAAAGCAAGCTATTTATTTGTAAGCTACTAATTTCTTTAGGCATTTTCCCCATAAACTATTTGTAAAGCATCAGTGATTTCACCATTCTTCCACCCAAGATTCACTATAAATTTGGTGGTCTGTCTTCCATACGGCCCTAGCAGAGGTTCTCCATGAGAGCCCCACCCTTGCAGCAAACTCTGGCCTGAACATCCAGGTGCTTCCATACGTCAGCTGAAATCCAGGTAAAGGTTCCCAAACCTCAGTTCTTGACTTCTGTGCACCTGTAGGCTCAACACCATGTGGAACCTGCCAAGGCTTGGAGCTTTCACCCTCCGAAGCCACAGCCTGAGCTATACGTTGGCCCCTTTTAGCCATGGATGGAGCAGCTGAGATGCAGGGCATCGAGTCCTTAGACTGCACACAGCATACCCTGGGCCATCTTTTCCTCCTAGGCCTCCATACCTATGATGGGAGGGGCTGCCGTGAAGACCTTGACATGCCCTGAAGACATTTTTCCCATTTTCTTGGGGATTAATATTCAGTTCCTTGTTATTTACACAAATTTCTGCAGCCAACTTACATTTCTCATCAGAAAATAGGATTTTCTTTTCTATTGCATTGTTAAGTTGCAAATTATCCAATCTTTTATGCTCTGCTTCCCTTATAAAGCTGAAGGCCTTTAACAGCACCCAAGTCATATCTTGAATCCTTTGCTCCTTAGAAATTTCTTCCACCAGATACCCTAAATCAGCTCTGTCAAGTTCAAAGTTCCACAAATCTCTAGGGCAGGGGCAAAATGCCACCAGCTTCTTTGGTAAAACATAGCAAGAGCCACCTTTGCTCCAGTTCCCAACAAGTTCTTCATCTTTATCTGGGACCACCTCAACTTGGATTTCATTGTCCATATCACTATGAGCATTTTTGGGAAGCCATTCAACAAGTCTCCAGGAAGTTTCAGACTTTCCCATATTTTCCTGTCTTATTCTCCAAACTGTTCCAACCCCAGCCTGTTACCCAGTTCCAAAGTTGCCTTCACTCTTTTGTGTATCTTTTCAGAAGCATCCCACTCTTCTTGTGCCAATTTACTGTATTAGTCCATTGTCACACCTCTGATAAAGACATACCCAAGACTGGGAAATTTACAAAAGAAAGAGGTTTAATGGACTTACAGTTCCACATGGCTGGAGAGGCCTCACAATCATGGTGGAAGGCAAGGAGGAGCAAGTCATGTCTTACATGTATGGCAGCAGGTAAAGAGAGAGAAAGAGAGAGAGCTTGTGCCGGGATGCTTCTCTTTATAATACCATCAGATCTTGTGAGATTTATTCACTATCATGAGGGCAGCGTGGGAAAGACTTACCCCCTTGATTCAGTTACCTCTTACTGGGTCCCTCCCATAACATGTGGAAATTCAAGATAATATTTGGATGGGGATACAGCCAAACCATATCACACACTTGCAGCTGAGGAACAAGAAGGGCTGGAGCCAAGACTGGCCGCCTCTCAGGACTACTATGAGACAGAAGCTGATTAGTCTGTCTCATTTGTTTTGCTGGGTAGACATCTCCCTATAGGTCCCTGTACATGAAGAATAGTTTCCTGACTGCAGTGAGAATGGGGACAGCTGAGACTTGGCTCCCTCAGGATGTTCTGTGGGATAGAGGCTGGTGATTCTGTCTCATTGGTTCAGCAGGTACTTGTCTCTTAACAGGTCCTTACATAAGAGGTTTACATTCTCAGCTACAGTGAGAGGGGCCAGAGCTGGGACTGGGCATCTTGGGATCTATTATGGAATGGACACTGGTGAGCCTATCTCATTAGCTCAAATGGGAGTGTCACTTCGAGCATGTGTCTGCACAGGCAAGTTAGGTCTCTGACTGTAGCACAAAGAGCTGGAACTATGACTGGGCCCCCTCGAGAACTGCTCTGGGACAGAGGTTAATAAGCCCATCCCCTTGCACATTTCTGAGCAGGTCCCTGCACATTGGGGCAGGTCTCTGACAGCAGTAAGACTGGCCAGAGCTGAAATTAGATCCCCTAAGGATATGCTATGGAATGGAGACATGTGATGAGCCTGTGACAGAGGTTCAGATCCTCAGGCATTGAGATACGGGCAAGTCTATCTATGGGTACTTTTGCAAGCAATTCTAAGCTGGGACCTCAACTGAGAGGTCTGGAGTCATGCCACAGGAAGACTTTCAGGTTCACTGCTGAGACAAATGTCAGCAGGCACCTGAAGCTCTCCACTGAGGCACTAGTGTTTGTGATTATTGCTGGACCCTTGGCAGATGGTTTTGATTACAGGCTTGAAGCCAAATGAGGTTGTAGCCAAGCTATTTTGGAAATAGGACTGTTTCTGGGTTTGAGCCTGGAAGAATTATTAGTGGGTCTGCTAGTTGGATGCTGGTCTTGCATTCCAGATGTCCTTCATAGGTCTTGGGCTTTGCTTGGGTTTCACACCTGAATCCTGAAGCTCCCATAGAGAGACTTTTGTCTGTGAATGGGTATAAAATTCTTGTTGTGGGGAAATATAGGGAGGTTACCTCCTGTTTCAGCTTGCTGGCCTCACTCCAGCTCTGTTCTTTGTGCTCAAGATTGTTCTGCTGCTTGAAATCTTTTGTGATCTTTTATGGTTTTATACAAATTAAAATTTTTTTCTATTTCTGTGAAAAATGCCATTGGAATTTTGGTGGAGATTATTTTGACTCTATGTGCTGTTTTTGGGTTGTATGGATTTTTAAATAACATTCTGATATCTTTCCATTTGTGTCATCTTCAATTTATTTCATCTGTGTTTTATAATTTTCAGTGTATATTTTACTTTTAATTTTTTTCTTTAGTATTTCATTTATTTTCTGATGCTAATATAAATGGGTTTGTTTTCTTGATTTCTTTCTTGGATAGTTGGCTGTTATTGTACAGAAATGCTACTGATTTTTGAATGTTGATTTTATATCTTATGACTTCACTAAAATAGTTTATTCTAACAATTTTGGGGAGAAATCTTTAGGGTTTTCTAGATTTCTAATATCATGTAATCTGTAAACAGGATGTTTTTACTATTTTCTTTTTGATTTGGATGTCTTTCGCTTAGTTTTCTTGTCTAATTGCTCTGGCTGGGACTTCTTATTCCATAATGGTAGAAGTGGTAAGATGGAGCACCCTCGTAATATTTCTAAATGTTTTAATGATATAACTTTATGACTATCAGTTTCAAGATCATGTCCTGTTTTAGACTGAGATATTCCTGCCTCTGCCACTAGACACAGGATTTTGTTAGAGGTAAGACATGTTCGGGGGTGCATCTTCTATGTGTTTTAACTAGTAGGCTTAGCTTCTCCTTAAAGTGGTTCACATTTGGGAAGCTGAGAGAATGCAGCATCTGTCATGAATTAGAAAAGGAATGGACTTCTCAGTGTATGCTGCTTATGGAATAAGCAAATGACTTATCTACTGTACATAAGAAATTCTGGGTTCTAACCTCACATCTGCTTTACTTTCAGCTGAGTGCCCTTTACCAAATCACTCCAGCTTTCTGAGCTTCAACATGGTATTATACTAAAATGAGGAGGCTGCTTTTCTTTTTTCTTTCTTTCTTTTTTTTTTTTTTTTTGAGACGGAGTCTCACTCTGTTGCTCTGTTGCCTGGCTGGGGTGCAGTGGTGTAATCTTGGTTCACTGTAACCTCTGCCTCCACCTCTTGGGTTCAAGCGATTCTCCTGTCTCAGCCTCCTGAGTAGCTGGGACTACAGGTACATGACACCACTCCCAGCTAATTTTTGTATTTTTAGTAGGACGGGGTTTCATCATGTTGGCCAGGATGGTCTCAATCTCTTGACCACATGATCTACATGCCTTAGCCTCCCAAAATGCTGGGATTACAGGTGTGAGCCACCTCGCCTAGCCAGGAGGTTGCTTTTCTAATGTGCTTTTTATCCCCCAAGTTTCATGGTTCTATTTTAGGGGTCAGGCCTGCATTATTTTAGATCTTCACATAGGCAGAAGCCACTCATTTCTTGCTGAACTGAGAAACCATCTACAGTTATCCTACAGTATGCACAAGGGAAATTGGTTTCAGGACCCCCTGTAGGTACCAAAATTCATGAATGACCAAGTTCCTTATATAAAATGGTGTGGTATTTGCATGTAAACTATGCACATCCTCCTATATACTTTAAATTGTCTTTAGATTATTTATAATACTTAATAAAATGTAAATGTTACATAAATAGTTGTTATGCTATATTATTTTTATTTGTATTATTTCTTATAATTATGTATTTATTTTTATTTTATTTTATTTTTGGAGGGGGAGTTTTGTTCTTGTTGCCCAGGCTGGAGTGCAATGGCGTGACCTCGGCTCACTGCAACCTCCCCCTCCCCAGTTCATGTGATTCTCCTGTCTCAGACTACCAAGTAGCTGAGATTACAGGCACATGCCACTATGCCTGGCTAATTTTTGTATTTTTTGTAGAGATGGGGTTTCATTATCTTGTTCAGGCTGTTGTTGAACTCTTCACCTCAAGTGATCCACCAGCCTCAGCCTCCCAAAGTGCTGGGATTACAGGCATGAGCCACTGAAATATTTTGGATCCACAGTTGGTTGAACCACCGATGCAGATCCTGAGAGTCTGCTGCATCATTAGTCACCTTTTTCTTTTTTTTTTTTGGTGAATTAGGACAAATAAGGTCCTAGTTTGTCTTTTGTCCTTATTTGAGGGCACACGTTCTCAGAAAATTTGCAGTGCTTTAGGTTTAAGGGCTGGCAGTATTGAATCTACCATTCAGAGCCAGGTAGTTTTTGTGAGTTCTTAACTTAGTTTACTGAGACAAGTGACATGCATAATAGAATTGCTACTTATTTGTTTATGAGACCACTGTGTCTGCCAGCTGAGTTCAAAATGAAGAGAGAAAGATTGCATTTCACCACCTCTGCAAAACAGAGATTGGTTTTGTTGCTTTTAAAGTTTTCTGTGTACTGACATACAAGTGTGAGATAGAGCAACGTTTTATGCACAACCAGTAATATATCTGAGTTTTAAAAAACAAAACAAAAAGAATAACTGTCTTATTCTTGACAGTGGCTGACAGATAAAGTGTTAGATATTTTGGAATGAATTAAGAAAGCTTGTTTTCTGGTCTTTAATAACGTTCTTTTTGCAGTAATCATTCACATGAAAGAATGAATTTAAACTAAAAGAACAAATTCCCACACCAACTTTATTTTCATTTCCTGCCTTCAAAATCTAATCACCTCTGCTTGCTTATTTTTCTGTGTCTCTCTAGTTTCTCCCCTCCAATGAGTATCTAAAAAGATAACATTTTCTTTCTTGGGAGAGGGAAGAATGCAAGACTGGAGTCAGGGTGGTCAATTAAGAACTGATTGTGGTTATAATAACACAGGTAAGAAGTGATGAGAACCTCAATGAGGACAGGGTCAGTAGGAATGAGGAGGGAGCAGTCTTGAGAAATGCTAATGAAGCAGAAGTTCTTAACTAAGTGACTGGGAGAAAGCAAGATTTTTATCTTCTGGCTTGAAGGCTAGGGGGTTGTGGTAGCACCCTCAACCTGGAGAAGACAGCAAGTTTGGAGAAGGATGGTGACATCTGTTAAGAAAACATGGTTTGAGTGGCCTGAGGCCTCTTTAAGTTGTGATGTCAAAGAAAGACTTGAATATGTAGGTGTGTTGCTTAACAGAACAAGACTGTGAGCTTGATAATATTCCTATTTTAAAGCCAGGAGACTGAGTCAAAGAGGTTAATTTACTTAGCAAAGTAAATTTATAATAGATGGCAGATTGGGCATTCAAAGTCATGCATTTTGTCCTTCTTGCTTTAAACAGCTGTAGTGAGTCTTTAAAACAAATGCCTAGAAAATCTTCTAAGCATTCAAAGCTTTTTTTTTTTTTTTTTTTTTTTTTTTGTGGAAAAATTTGCATTAGAATACCTTTCTGTCATCAAAGAAAACCATGCTTGAGAAAAATAAGAGTCTGGAAGAAGTTTCAAAGTTAATGTATACTGACATTTCACCTACGTCTCACCTATTCTCTTTCAAAATATGGATTCCTTGCCCTGGAGTCAACACACATGTCAAACATAGGCTTTGGGTGGGATCTGTGAGACATGCAGACCTTGGCAACTCTGGAGTCTGCTGATTCTACTTCCTATCAAATAAACCATGTTTGTTTGATGTTGTGGTTCCTGTGGTTGTCATTCCAGTAGGGGGCTAGCGAGTTTACAAGCAGAGGAACTGAATTCTTTTCTATTCTAGCACTGTTGGTGGCCAGATAGCTTCACTTTCTTCTTTTTCTTTCCTCTTCAGACTCCTTTCTCATCAGCTTCTAATTTTTCTTTCTCCCAAAACCAAATCTGCCTCAGCCCCAATACTGATTGCTATTTTCCTCCTGAGCTAAAAGCTTTCAACCTGTTTACTCTTTGCTCCAGCTTACCCTAGAGAAAGTGGGAACCCCTGTGCCAAGTAATCCCTGATCTTAACCAAGAAGATAACAGCTGTTAAAGGAAAATGTCCTGGGGCTCTTCAAGCTGGGAACTGCTTAAGGCAAATCTGCCTCCCATTCTATTCAAAATCATCAGCTATTAGAAGAAAGGGTCCAAGGAAAAGTCATTTCAAACCTGAGAAAAATTCTATGCCCTCCCTCGTTACACATGGATTTGCATATCAGGACTGCCACATGTTTAATAGAACATTGGATCACTGACATTATACTTAAAGAGATGGTTACAGCAACTTTTTAAAAGTATTTTTCCTCTTTGATTCGTAGCTCTTTGCTCTAAATTTTAGTTGTGCCATCGGCATAATCTCAACAACTATTTTACATTTCAAGCCATTTCATTCCATTACCTGGACTTGAGTGCTTTGAAGCTGCCATGAAATTGTTATCGACTAATTTTTTAAAGTACCATGAATGTGGATGACAGGAAATATATCTTATAATATCAGAATGCAGTAATATTACTTTATATTTTCAGATGGCTTTGAATCTGATGATTCCGTAGGGCTTTCTGGGATACACAGAAAATGCAGCATGATTAGAAATTTTGCATGCCCAAGCTGGCACTTCTTGTTAGCACCTTACTAAGGGCTTTGATAACTATATGAAACGGGATACTCAGTAATTCATAAAATAAGTTTAAAATGCCCATTTTGAATTCAATAAGTTTTAAATACAGTTTCTCTCAGTATATGTGAAGGATTGCTTCTGGGATTGCCCGTATTTACCAAATTCCACACACACATTCGGTCCTGTGGAACTCACGTATATTTGGCTTTTGTACCTCTGACTTCTGTATTTTCCATCCATGTTTGATTGAAAAAAGCCACATGTAATGGGCCCATACAGTTCAAACGTGTTGTTCAAGAGTCAACTTAGGGAGTATGTGAAGAGCATGCTACTGATTAAAGCGAGTAAAACAAGCTTTATACCAGTAATGCAAGATTTGTCAGGTGGTAATGAGTGAGGCAAGATATGCAGAAAAATTCACTCCAATGCCCTTCTAGTAGTGCCTTTTCTTAGAAGATAGTTCTCAGGCTTTTGTTGATTTGCTTTGTTTTTAAATTTACTTCCTCTACAGAACTTTTCTGATAATGCTAGTCTTCTGTAGTAATTAGAGCTGTGACAAAACTTCACCCTTTACACTGCATTGTCCTGTTTGCCTGTGACTAACTGGGCTTTGGCAAATAATATCATTCAGTGATGTGGGTGGAAAAGATCTGGCAGGAGTTAGTGGTGATATGGCAGATTTTATCTAGGACATCTCATTCCCAGTTCATTCTGCAACCCATCAAATGCCATTTTCTTTCCACTTAACAAATACTGTTCTGTATTGTTCTGATCTTATGATTTATTCCATTGGACTTAATATACCTATTCTTCTGTGAATTTCGTGCATGGAATTAGAATGACTGTGAATAAAAATTAACCTTCACCTTTACTATAAATTAGTTAATCCCAGAGTTGCAAATTATTTAAATAGGTCTGTCTTAGTCTTTTAGCCCTTGTGCCCCATCTTTCTTTATTTTTTGGTTCAATGGGGGATATAAAAAGGCATTGTAAATTGTAATAAAAGGTAAAAAGGATGATGAGAATCTTGATTTGGTGATTCTCACAGTTTATGTGCAACAATGTCACTTGGAGGAGGCAGATTGCTAAAGCCACCCCTACTCTCTCCCAAACCCCAGGGTTTCTGATTCAATAGTCTGGAGTGAGCAGATAATTTGCATTTCTATCAAGGTCCCAGGTAAACTGATATTGCTGGTCGGCAGATAAAACTTGAGATCTGCTTAAGTCAAATGAAGCATTGAATGAATTAAAATTATTCTCTTAATCTTTCATTTTTGTATTCCATAGAATATATCTTTTCTTTTTTCCTTCCTTCTTTCTTTCCTTCCTTTCTTTTTCTTTCTTTCTTCCTTTCTTTCTGTCTCTCTCTCTCTTTCTCTCTCTCTCCTCCCTCTTCTCTCCTTCCTTCCCTCCCTCCCTCCCTCCCTCCCTCCCTCCCTCCCTCCCTCCCTCCCTTCCTTCCTTCCTTCCTTCCTTCCTTCCTTCTTTCCTTCCTTCCTTCCTTCCTTCCTTTTCAGATTCTTACTCTGTTGCCCAAGCTGGAGTGCACTGGTGTGATCATGGCTCACTACAGCCTTGACCACCTGGGCTCAAGCAATCATCCCAATTCAATCAAGTAGCTGGGACCACAAGTGTGCATTACCATGCCCAGTAATTTTTTCTTTTTTTTTTTTTTTTTTTTTTTTTTTAGTTCTTGTAGAGACAGGGTATCTCTATGTTGCCCAGGCTGGTCTCGAACTCCTGAGCTCAAACGATCCTCCAGCTTTGGCTTCTCAAACTGCTGGGATAATAGGCATGAACCACTGCATCTGGCCATTTATATTTTTCTACTCATTCCGTTCAACCAGTTTTAATAAATAGTGGTGTCCTTTAGCATATATATAAGCAAGACATCAAAACCTCATCTCATCCATTTTATTGCCACCTTAGCTCTTCACAGATTCTTTCTCCATCCCTTCAACATGCATTCATCTACCCTTTTGGCTACATAGTTGGGATTCCCCAATGTTTTTCAATCCTGCATCCTCATAATGATTTCTTTGAGAATAATTATCCTAAGTTTACCCAGAAACTCTCTTTAAGGTCAGAATCTAATGTTTTCACAAAATAGTGGATAAGACACCTGGACATTTCCTGTTTCTTCCTCTTGACTATAACACATTGGTTGGATTGACCAATGAACAAGATGGAGCCCCCTGGGTGAACATACACCTTCTTTCCCAGGGAAAGGATATTAATTATTCATCTATCCCTTTAGTACCTTCCTCCCCACACTCCCTGTTAGTCAAATAGCTAAATAGAAAGCAAATATATGGAAATAAAATGAAACAAACCTATTGCTCAGAAGAAACAATCTTGCTGGCATTGGGGCTCTTTCTCTATACCCTGCAGCTTACATGAACTAAAAGCCATTCAGAACTTATAAGATGTAATAAATAATCCTGATTGCTGTCATTTACTGAAGGTTTTAATAAGTGCCAGTAGACTAATGTTCTTCCATGCATTCTCCTTTAAACCATGAAACAACTCCACAGACAGATACTACTATTTTTCGCTAAGAAAAGTGAACCTTAGAAATTTAAATAGTTTGCTCAAGTTCCCTCAGTTAATATTTGGTAGCAGTGACATTTGTGTTCATATCTACCTCATTTCAAAGTCTATCATGTTCTTAACTCTATCATGTGAAGGTCACCAGGACACTTGAAAAATATATAACTACTCTGATGAAAGGGAAACATAATTTTTTTGTGAGAAGCCAGCTGCATGTTAAGTGATTGGTTAACTAATGATAATAAAAGTAATAATCACAATAACATTTACTGTATGCTACCTCTATTCCAGGCCATATGCTTCACATGATTTTTCTCATTTAATCTTCTGAACAACAGCATGATATAGATGTTGTTGTTAGCATTTTACAGATGTGGAAAGTGAGACTCAGAAAGATTACGTAAGTTACTCAGGGCTCCATTCCCCTTTACTGTAATACCCAGTCAATTACAATGGTACACCATAGTCAGTTCAGGTGATCTGCTTTAACAAAACAAATTAGGCTGGGTTATTTATAAGCAACAGAAATTTATTTTTGACAATTCTGTAGACTTGGAAGTCTGAGATAAAGACTCCAGCAGATTTGCCATTTGGTTGGAAGGGCTTGCTCTCTGCTTCAGAATTTTGATTTTTTTGACTGTGTCATCATACGGCAGAAGCAGTGAAAGAGTGAAAGGAACTAAATCTATATCCTAAAGTCCTATTGTAAGGTCACTAATCTCATTCATAAGGGACCCACCTCATGACCTAATCAGCTTCCAAGGAACCAACCTCTTAATCAGTTACAGCTTTGGGTCTGGCATCAATCACATCAAAGCTTGCATTTGTACAGTGCTTTAGAGTTTCAGTGGCTTTCCAGTGCATTTTAATTAGTTTACTTTCTGATTCTATGCAAGTTTCATAGAGTCAGATGAGCTATGAAACTTGTAAAATAGGGTGGTGAAATAGTACGTTTTCTCAGACTACTAGTCCTACATTCTCTAATTATGTGAATTAGAGTCAGTTTCATAAAATTTGTCCACAATTCCAAGTTTCTGCTTTCATTACTAGATGGGTGGAAGATAAAAGACATTCTTTTCATTGTTTTGTAATTAACTTTTACTTACACAAATCTCATGCAAACATTTAAGAAAATAAAACATGCTCGTATGAAAGAAAACAGTACAGAATTCTAAAAGGTAAACGTTAACTTTGTACCCCCATTCTCATCTTCCCCACCTCATACTCAGAAGTAATAACTCTTAGGTTTATTTCGATTCTTTAAAATATATTCTGTATAACAAAATCAGTTTTAAAAACTTCTTTCCCATAGACACCCAGACTTCCTTCTATCTGAGGAGTAAGTAAAACAAAAAAAAAAAAATTAGAATAATGGTACAATGTGTTTTGTTGATGTGTTTGCCCATATTTGAAAGAAATAAGAAGACAACAAGACCTAGTCAAGTCTAGTCACAGGGAACATGTTAAATTTGTCAAAAGTTGGCTTCAGTGTCTTCTGCTAGTTTATGAGTCTTCTTGAGTCTTCTGAGAATGAGGTTGTATTAAGCACCTTATTAGCCTGGTAGCCCAGCCCCACCCCATGGGGACAGGGGCAGGCTGTAGCCATAGTGGCCCAGAGCACAGACCTTCCGCCTGGACCACGTGGATTTATATCTCAGTGCTGACCCTCGCCACTTGTGTGCTTTTGAGCAAGTTACCTTTTTCCTTCTGTTTCCCCATCTGTAAGGTTGTTATGGGTATTACATAAATTAATATTCAAAAATTTCAACAGTGCCTAGAAATCAGTAAGCACTGCATAAGGGTCTATTACATAAAGAATGCGGAGTCCCCTTCTGAAATTATTTCTGATAGATTATCTTGTTCACAGTTGTTCCTGAATGCCTAACATGAATTTAGGACAATTTAGTTGCTCAATTAACCTTTTTTTAACAAAAATATTTGGATATTTTCAGAGTTAGGAATCAGAACTCTATGAATAAACTCATTTCATAGTTGAATAGTTCTAGATAATAGAAAATATTTTCTTCTAGTAAGTCCAAAGCTGCCATTCTCTTATTTCTACTCATTATTCCTAGTTCCAAATTCTGCAACACCTCAGTACTACTTCAGAGCATTGGATTGGTGGCAGCTCTTTATATATTTTGAAGTTTGCTTTCCATTCTTTCTCTTCTTAGGGCTAAACATCCCTCAAGAATTATATTATAGCCTGGCATCCAGATACCTTATCTCCTGGACTACCAACATTTTCTTCTCAAAACTTTCCTCCCTCTAGCCTTACTCTACTCACAAAATTTTTTAGCAGTTTGTGAATCTTTAATATATGCGAGTAGTGATTCTTTAAACTTTATCAAATGAACCTTTATCTGACTGTGATACATTTGTTAAAACTCATTTCTATGACAATTTGATGAATTACCTCAAGTTATTTATGCTTTATAGAGGTTTCATTTGGTATCAAGAAATAAGCTGAATAAACAGTTACAAAAAATATATTACCTTAGGCTTTTGATATATTTGATTTTTGTTTTTATTGTTCTGTAAATTGGTAAGCAAGACATAAGAATAAAAAGCTTTGGGCTTTGGAGTCAGGCCGACTTAAGTTTTCACTTCTAGCTGTGCTCTCATGGACAGTGTGGTACTCATAAAACATTTGGAAGAATTACATACAATAATGCATGTAAAATCAATTAGCTCAAGTCTTGTCACATAGCAGGGCACTTAAGAATTTTAGTTGTCTTCCAAATGTGTCTGTAGTTCTTTAAATTCCAGAGAACTTAGATCACACCCTAATTATATTTTTACCTTGATGGTTGTTTGCTTCTCTTCTTCCAATCTTTCCTTTATTACCAGAATATATTTCTAAAACACAGAATTATATTTCTAAAATACTAGCCTTCTTAGACACCTCTGGTGACATTTATTGCTTAAACAAGAAAGTCTTTCTTGCTTAACAAGATACACTAACCTATTTTCTAGCTTTACATTTGGCCATTTTCCCCTTTTCCTAGTCACATCAGACAGTTAGGCAAGACTGACATACGGCAGACATTTTCACATCTTTGGACCTTTGCACATGTAGTTCTTTTTAACCTAGAATGCTTTCTGCCTTCTGCTTTACAACAACCTGTTACCTTATTAAATCCTTCCTTTTCTTCTGTATTCAATTCAGATGCCATCTTTTCGATAAAGATATCCTTCCTGGGTCTCTTAGATACAATCATTTGACTTTGCTTTTTTGTCCTGGCTTAACATTGCTTATACCTCTTTCATGAGTCATTGCATTTTGATATATGTTCATGTGTAATTGTAGTTGTAATCACATTTCATTTATCTTACAGTTGTAAAACATTTCCACTTGCATTTGATCTTTATAATCATTCTGCATTTCATGTATGGAATCTCTCCTTTCGTGCATACACAAAGGACTCTCATTTCATTTGTGAACAAAGTTGGAAACAATAGAATCTGTTGAATATGATACAGTTTCAATAATTTATATAGCATTTCTATAAGCTTACTATGTGAGGCACAAGTTTAAATGCCTTGCAGGTATTAATTCCCCACTGTAGCGCCATAAGGTAGATATTACTACTGTACTTCATTTATTTAAAGATATATCTTATTCCAGTAATCTACTGTTACATATAAAATTCCCTCAAATGTAGTACCCTAAAATAATAAGAATTTATTCTTTCCATGAGGCTAGAGGGTGATTCTGTTGATCTGGGTAGGCTCAGGTGTTCATAGATGAACTTGATCATACAACTGTGGTTAGCTACCTGTAGGCTGTGAAATAGGTGATCTAGCAAGACCTTGGTTAATTGGCTCTATTCCATATGATCTCTTGTCTTTCCAGCAAACTAGCTGGGGCTTATCTTCTTGAAGGCAATAGAGTTCTAAGACACCAAGTGGAACCGTGAAAGACCTCTTAAACCTAGTTATGGAATACGTACACAATGAAGTCTGTCACATTGTATTGTCACAAAAAAGTCATGAAACAAGCAGAGATTCAAGTGCTGGAGAAGTAGATGTCTTGATGGGAGGAGGAGCAAATCATCTTGCAAAATCTGTAGATTCAGGGGAAGGAAGAAAGTGGGGCCATGATTACAATTAATCTACCACACACCTTTATTCTTCCCATTGTAGCATCTCTAAAATTGGTCTTAAATTAGTAGTGTCTTAGAGTGGCTTCAGCCTGGATTCTCATGAAATTCTTACAGAGACAATTGGGATTTGCTTTTGCCAGTCACCTGTAGCATGACCAGCCCCAGTTTTCTTGTGTGATTTTTCAGACCATATTGGCAGTATAATCTAGCCTGCAGAACTGCATGGCTACTGGCTGTTGTTAATGTTGCCCGGGAAGATAATTTTTCCCTTTCTTGACTCTGGGCCAAAGTGGAGGCCTAAAAGTTTTCTGGTAAACTTTTCTGTGGGTCAGATGTTTTCCTGTATTTTTTTGCATTGAAGTCATAGCCCTGTGGTGTATCTATTTTACAAAGGGTATGCTTTTTAACTCCGTTTTTGGTGATTTTTCTTTTGCAGCAGTAGATCAAATAATAATGTGTCTTACAATCAAAGGCACGGTGGATAAAATATGGTATATCTTTGCTTTAAAGAAGAGAAATTTGAGCCATGGTGAGTTAACTTAAATTGACAAAGGCCTAACAGACACAGCTATTAAGTACTAGTAGAAGAAGAATGCAACTCCAAATACTCTATAGCCACTGCCATTATTAAATTTATGAAACAAAATATTTAATCTTAAAAATTACATTATAACTTAGAAATATCCTTACATTACACTTTTTATCACATGTTGTTTGGATAATCTTTTTTTGATAGTAGATGGGGATTACAGTATAAATAATTTGACATATAACACATGTATTATAGGATGTAAAGTAAATAATATGCTTCATCTTTCAGGAAATACATACTATTAGTGACCTAACTTAATGAAGTTAATAATATACGTTATTCAAATTGTGTGGTAAAGCCATTAAGAGAGACTTCCCAGCATTTTTTTTAACATTTCTACAATCATCCCAGTGTAATTATCTCTGTCTCCATCCTTGTATAATGCTGAATTCCCCATTAAGCTTATCACTTTATCTTTTAACTAACAGCTTTGTTTATCTACACAATTATTCACTGTAACTACAGAGGCCACATAATTATTTGACTCACCCAAACTCTTCTATTTAAATAATTCATATACAATAAGCAATCAATAGCTATTACTTAGAAGGTAGTGAAACCTCCAATAACAAGAACATTTTTATATAGCTGTACAGTTTTCTGATGTAACAATTTTAATATCAAGTTTTTTTTTAATTTTGAAAGAACTATCTTTTTACCCTAAGCATTTTTTTCCACCTAGCTTTAGAGTTTACGAATATTAAAGACTTTTTTTAAAATTCCACACATGTTGAGATAAGCTCTGAAATATTTGCCAATAAAGAAGCACAAGTTTTCCTTAAGCTGTAAAGCAGCAGTGGGATATTAAATATTTAAAAGCCCCACAAAGTTTTCTCTCTGAGCTGCCAACCCTTTCTAAAAAAATGTTATTAAAAGAATTCCCTCCAGTCTCCATATGATCCTCACATTTTATGAATAAAGGTAATACATCTTCCTCTATGCTGTAAATAAATCTAAAATTTCTTCTTACTGAAAATTCCTAATAATAAACATACAATGTTTTTTTTTTTCCTCATCAAGATATAAGGAGTCCCCCAAATAGATTTTTCCCACCTACAATTAACCAGGCAGTAGCTATTGGGAAGTGCCATATGTTTCTCAGTCTGGCACCTTGGTAAGTGGGTTTTTAATTTTCTTCCAGTTGGAGATGTGCCATTTCAAACTGTAAAACTAATAAATAAGACAAATAGTTCAGCATCTTTTTAATTTCTTAAGTAGATTTTTAAGCATATTTAACTCAACAGATTTGGGAGTTGACATATGTAACATCCATATTTCATTTTGGGTAAATAAAACAGTGATTTACTAATGAATAAACATTCTTCAATTATTTTTTGACAGTTAAGATTCTCTCTGACATGCTGTATTTTTCAATTTTGGCCTCACTTTTTTTCTGCTAGCCTTTTACTTAGTAGTTCTTTCTACTTGCTTTTTGCACTGCATTATGTTAGCTCAAAGAGACATTTCTTTCAGTCTCAAAGTATGACTAAAACATAAAATATTAAGCTGCAATTTTTGATAATCATTTATTGACTATGGTAATATGTAAATATTTCTCTTTCAGAGTCAACATTTCAGGCAACTTCTTTTGTCCTGAAAGATTCATTTCTCAGTCTAAGTTCATTTATGTTGAGCATAAATCTTTAAAAATTATTTTTGCTCAACATATTATTGGTGGGTGATATAGTAACATTAAGAATAAAAGTAGTAACTAACATTTCACTTGGTAATATTTTAAATGATTTATTTGCCACAAAATAATACAGTTAAATGTGCAATGCTTTTTAGTTTTAAGAACTAAATGAAAAGACTGCTTAAGACATACATGCACAAATTGCACAAAGAGTAGATGTGTTGATTTGGAATTTACAGAACTATCATGGTGTAGAGAAATTCTGAAAGCTTTTTTTTGTGTTTTCTTAACTTGCTGAGAAGTGGAGAAGTGGAATGAAATTAAGCCTGGGTGGGAGCCTCTGAAGATGGCTGTCATCACTTTTCTCTGTATCTGTACATGAAAGCCATTTCTCCTTCCAAAGGTACAGCTGAATTATTCTCCCTTGCTGTTCTGAGCTGGCTCTGTTACTTCTCTAATTAAGAGTGTGGTGGAAATAGCATTCTAGAGGCTTTAAGAGGACAGAGAGCTTCCTATTCCTTATTTTTGGAGTATTCCCGTTAGGAACCCAATTGCCTGACTGTGAGGAAGCCCTAATAGTTGTATGGATAGATCCACATGGAAGAGAACTGGGTGCTTTGGCTGACAGCCCCAAGTGAGCTCTCACCTGGTGGCCAGCCTCAATTTTCGGCTGTGTGATTAAGACTATTCGGACCTTGTAGCCACCTCAGCATCCCAGCTGTATCATAGGAAGAGCGTGTGTGGGTGTGCGACCCCACACCCCGCTCCAAGTAACGCAAATGTATGGGCACGAAACTGGTGTTGGTATGTGATTCTGAGTAAGGGGAAAGACAAGACTAGGCCAGATAATTATAGTAATCTCTGATGGATCAGGGAGACCAAGGGATAAGGTTTAGCAAGTTTAGCATTCTAAATTCTGTACTTGTTTAGCTTCTCATGGTGAATCTTACGTCATTTTCACATAATTCTACAAGTAATGTCCTTATCAAGTGCTCTGGATTAAAGAGAAAGGACTAGTTAATGATCTAAAAAGCCTGTCTTACTTTTAACCAATCAATATGCAGCGAAGCTGTTCTTAATTTAATAGCAAATATGTATCCGAAGTATACCTGGGGTGGGTCATTTTTCAGTCTAATTTCATTTATGTTCAGCATAAATCTTTAAAAATTATTTCTTAGGTTCAGGTCTCCATCCCATCCACTGTCCCAATGTCTTCTGAAAGAGCACTGATGTTGCCTTCTTTCCTCCTTTACAACAAATTCTGTCCTATCAGTTTGTGTTCTTTCCCTCTACAGCCTCCTTCTTCTTCTAGAGAGAGCTCCTAATCCTCTCATTTGGAGAAGGTATTTTGAGGGAACCTCCCTTTAGGAGTATAGCCTCAAAGTCTGCTGTCTCCAAGACAATCCTACATTTCACTGCTGGTTTTAATGCCAGTTTTTCTTAGCATTACTAAGGGTGGTTATGCTAAAATGGTCTCAGTCTCTCTTTTCTGTTCTCAGTTGCTTTACACAAGCCTACTTTATTTTCCTTTGCACTTTGTATTCTGCATCTTAGGCAACCTTCCTTGCCCCCACCCCACAAACCTTCACAAAAAGACAGCCTCAGATTGAAAATCAGTGTGTTTTTTAATTGAGTTTTATAAGAATAGTTTTAGGTCCTCAACTTTTTTAATGAAATTAGTTTACTTACGTAGATAGAAAACTTTTTGTCCCCCAGAAATGAAAAATTCCTTCACTATTGTTACTGAGAGACCAACAAGACTTTGTTAAATTTAAATTTAAATTCTGTGTAGTTCAGAATGACTCATCTGAGTGGCCTAAAGGTTTTTTTCTGGATTAACGAATCTTTTCTTTCATTAATATCTCTTCACAGGCTGAGCATGGTGGCTCATGCCTAAAGTTTCAGTGGTTTAAGAGGCTGAGGCAGGAGGATTGCTTGAGGTCAGGAGTTTGAGATGGGCCTAGGCAACATAGCAAGAAATTTTAAAAATTACCTGGACATGGTGGTGCATGCCTGTAGTCCCAGCTACTTGGGAGGCTGAGTCTACTTGAGCCCAGGAGTTCCAGGCTGCAGTGAGCTATTGATACAGGAGATAGAAAGAAATTATTTAGGCAGATAGTGAGGGCAAAAGATTCCTCAGCACAACTTCACTTCTAACAAAAGGCAGCCCCCCAAAAATCATTTTTTTCCTAACTAAAAGTATCTTGAAATATTGAGCTGCAAACATAGATGAAGAAACTGGAATCTTGAACAGGGAATGTTGGCAGCTGCGCCAATAGAAAAGCATTGCCTGGGGGCCAGTCATGTCTACCATAGAAGCTCCATCTTCCCATTTTCATGGGTACATGTATAGTAAGAAAGAAATGGGCAACATAGCGCAGTTCAGGCTGAAAATCTGCCTGCATAATAAAAGACTGTGGTGGCAGCTGCCAGAAATTCTCTCCCTATGCAAATGACACACCTGATTCTAACTAGTTTTTCATTCCTTGTGTAAATCAGACGCTGCCTCCCCACCAGCTCATCTGTAAAGCCCCCTGCATTTCACTGCAGATTGGCAACCATTTTTCCAGGACCCCTTTCTGTAGCATTGAGCTCTTCTCTTTCTTTCACTTATTAAACTTCTGCTCTTAACCTCACTCTTTGTATGTCCATGTCCTTGATCTTCGTGGCCATAAGGCAGTGAATTTCAGATGTCACCCAGACAATGAGGCTGCTTTACTATGATCGTGGTACTGCATTCCAATCTGGGTGACAAAGAACTTGTTTTTTTTTTTTGAGACAGAGTCTCACTCTACTCTGTCGCCAGGCACCAGGCTGGAGTGCAGTGGCACAATCTTGGCTCACTGCAACCTCCACCTCCGGGGTTCAAGCAATTCTCCTGCCTCAGCCTCCCGAGTAGCTGGGACTACAGGTGCATGCCACCATGCCCAGCTAATTTTTGTATTTTTTTTTTAGTAGAGATAGGGTTTCACTATGTTGGCCAGGATGGTCTCAATCTCTTGACCTCATGATCTGCCTGCCTCAGCCTCCCAAAGTGCTGGGATTACAGGCTTGAGTCACTGCACCTGGCCTGTTTTTTTTTTTTTTTTTTTTTTTTTTTAAAAAAAAGAGAGAGAGAGAGAAATATCTTACCACAAATTTTTGGGACACCAAAGCCTGTGAAAGAGAACTTTCAGGGACAAGAGACTAGTTATTAAGATATTATTTTCATGCCATGGTAAAACTTCTCCTTGCCCAACCATGTAAGTGAGGACTACTGCCTTGCTTATATATCCTTGACTTCATGGTCTCTCCTGTCTTCTCACTGGTCTGGTTTCTGAACTTGGTGGCAGTGTGAGGCTGTTCACTTAGTTCTTCTGTTAACTGCTGCTACTGGCTACTTTATACTTTAAATAAATGGTTTGGTGAAGTATTCTTGTCTTTGAAGTAGAAAGTAACTTTTAAGAATTTTAAAATTGTTTAGAACACAGAGGCATAACTTAAAAATGCCTATGAAACAAATTAACTAACTAACTAATATAAGGATATTATAGCAGGAAGAAAATACTTTTCTATAATAAAAGCAACATGAAGTGAAAGCTCAAAAATCTTTGAAGTCTGTTAAGTCATCCTAAAGCAGTTTATGCATTATTGGAATGAGGTAAAAATGTAGACAGTTAATGACAGGTACTGATGCCAACACAGTAACATCAGGACCAATATTAATTGTCTGAAAGTTTTATAAATTGAATCTAATAGCAAATCAACCTATTTAAAAAAATTAAACATATTATAAAATTATACACTCTAAAATAAACCAATTATGACTCAGCTATTAGACTATACTGATTTTTTGATAGAGTATTCAGGAATATTGGTGTCACGTAAAAGTAATTACTTACAAATGCACTGGAACTATGAAGTATCACTCTTTTTCAAAAGAAAAAAGAAATAAAATTATCTTTCAAGTACTTAAAAATAAAAACAAAGCTGGTAGATAAAAATTCAGGGCAATTTAAAAATAGATTAAATCAATTTCTCGGTTAATTTGATAAAATGTCCAGCTCTCAAGCATGGAGAGAAGCTTATTTGAAGAACTGAGACCGTTGGGTATATAGAGGTCATTTCTGTATTAAAGAGGGCAATATATTGTTTGCAAAATGCCACTCTTTCTACACATTTGTGATGAGTTTCTTGAAAATTAATATTAGTCTTTAGAAACTGTCAGTCTCTGTGGATTCTAACAATGTATATTGTACCATAAATAACACATTCATTACTAGGAAGATTGAAAAAATATATTAGTAAGACAAAAAATGGCTGATGGCAGATTTCTAACTCTATATTGGTATGTACCGATGAAAAAAACAGGTATTTTATTTAGACAAAAAGAAAAAAACACAATGAAAGATAAGAAAAATAATTTATTAAAATTTTGTATAATCATAGTTGCAATTTATCTTATATTTCAAAACATTCTTAATTTTTTGGAAAGCAGAGCAAGATGGCAGAATAGAAGTCTTCACCAATCTTCTCCCCTTACTCCCACAAGGACATCAATTTAACAAATACCCACACAGGAAAAAAAACAAAACCTTTATTAGAACCAAAAGTCAGGTGAGCCCTCATAGTACTTGGTTTTAACTTCGCATCTCTGAAAGAGGCACTGAAGAGGTAGACATAATGGTCTTGAATTGCTGACATCACCCTTAGCACCTGCTGGCAAAGGTGGCAGGTTACAGAGACATCTCTGGGCTCTCAGGAAGATAGAACACAGCAATTGTGAGGTACTGAACTCAGTGCTATCCTCTCAGAGCAGAAAGGAAAACCAGACCTAACTCAGCTGATGCCTATCCATGGAGAGAGCATTTAAACCAGCCCTAGTCAGAGGGGAATCACCAGTGCCAGCAATCTGGACTGTAGTTTCCACAAGCCTTGCCACCATGGGCTATAGTGATCTGTGCTCTAAATAACTCTGAAAGTCAGTACAGGCCATGAGGACTGCAACTCATAGGCAAGTCCTAGGGCTGAACTGGGCCCAGAAGACAGTAGATGGGATGGAGCATGTGACCTACTGAGGTACTAGCTGGGGTGGCTAAGAGACTGCTGGCATCACCCCTCCTCTAACGCCAGGCTACACAGAATGCAGCTCCCAAAGAGATCCCTTCTTTCACTTGAAATAGATTTCAAGGCAAAAACTATAAGAAGAGACAAGCAAGTTCACTGTATAATGATAAAGTGGTCAATTTAGCAATTTATGTCCACCCAGTACATATATATGCACCCAACTCTGGAGCACCCAGATATATAAAGCAAATATAATTAGAGCTAAAGTGAGAGATATGTTCAGTACAATCATAGCTGGAAGCTTCAACACCCCACTTTTAGCATTGAACGGATCTTCTGGACAGAAAATGAACAAAGAAACATCAGGCTTAATCTGCACTATAGACCAATGGTATCTAATAGGTATTTACAGAATACATCCAACAGCCACAGAATTCGCATTCTTTTTCTCAACACATGGATTATTCTGAAAGCAAAAGTGGATATTAGGTCACAAAACAAATCTTAGATTATTGCAAAATGGATGTTAGGTTACAAAACAAGTCTTAAATCATTGCAAAAAATTAAAGTAATAAAAAGCATCTTCTTTGAACACAATGGAATAAAACTAGAAATTATGAGGAATTTTTGAAAATATAAAAATACATGGAAATTAATTAAACAATATGCTCCTGAATGACCAGTAGATCAATGAGGAAATTAAGAAGAAAATTCTAAAATTTCTTAAAACAAACACCGCATGTTCTCACTCATAGGCGGGTGTTAAACAATGAGAACACATGGACACAGGGAGGGGAGCACTACACACTGGGGTCAGTTGGGGGGAAATAGGGGAGGGACGGTGGGGGGTGGGAAGCTGGGGAGAGATAGCAAGGGGAGAAATGCCAGATGTAGGTGATGGGGAGGAAGGCAGCAAATCACACTGCCACGTGTGTTCCTATGCAACAATTTTGCATGTTCTTCACATGTACCCCAAAACCTAAAATGCAATAAAATAAATAAATGGGAAAAAAAAATAAAATAAAATAAATAAAAAAAAAAAACAAATGATAATGGAAACACAGCATACCAAAACCTAAGGGAAACAACAGAAGTAGTACTAAGAAAGAAAATTATAGCTACAAGTGCCTACATCAAAAAGGTGGAGAAACCAAATAAGCATTTGAATGATGAATCCTAAACACCTAGAAAACCAAGAGCAAACCAAACCCAAAATTAGTAGAAGAAAATAAAAAAGATCAAAGCAAAAATAAGTACAATTAAAACGAAGATAGGCCGGGCGCAGTGGCTCACGCCTGTAATCCCAGCACTTTGGGAGGCCGAGGTGGGTGGATCACGAGGTCAAGAGATCGAGACCATCCTGGTCAACATGGTGAAACCCCGTCTCTACTAAAAATACAAAAAAAAATTAGCCGGGCATGGTGGCGCGTGCCTGTAATCCCAGCTACTCAGGAGGCTGAGGCAGGAGAATTGCCTGAACCCAGGGGGCGGAGGTTGCGGTGAGCCGAGATCGCGCCATTGCACTCCAGCCTGGGTAACAAGAGCGAAACTCCATCTCAAAATAAATAAATAAATAAATAAATAAATAAATAAATAAATAAATAAAACGAAGATAAAAACACACACAAAAAATCAGTGGATTGAAAAGTTAAATAAAATTGAAAAACCTTTAGCCAGACTAATTAAGAAAAGAGAGAAGATACAAATAAATAAAAACAGTAATAATAAAATAAGGCACAACTGGTAATGCACAAATTTAAAGCAATACTAGAGCTACTATAAGAAATGATATGCCAATAAACTGGAAAACCTAGAGTATACAAATTGCTATACATATACAACCCACAGAGATCGAACCAGAAAGAAGTCCAAAACCTACATAGACCAATAACAAATTACGAGATCAAAGCCATAATGAAAAGTCTTCCAGTAAAGAAAAGCCTGCAGCCCAATGGCTTTACCACTGAATTCTACAAAACCTTTAAGGAACAGCAAACAGTGATCCTACTCAAACTATTCTAAAAATCAGAGGAAGAGGGAATACTTTCAAATTTGTTATATGAGTTCAATATCACCCTGATACTGAAATCAAAGACACATCAAGAAAAGGAAAACTATATGTCAATATCTCTGATGAATACTGATGCAAAAACCCTCAAAAGAATCCTAGCAGACTGAATTCAGCAATACATTAGAATGATCATTCAACATGACCAAGTGAGATGTATTCCTCGGATGCAAGAATGGTTCAAATATGCAGATCAATCAATGTGATACATTATAACAACATAATTAATGACAAAATCATATAGTCATTTCAACTGATGCTGAAAAAACATTTGATAAAATTTAACGTAACTTCATGATAAAAACCCTCAAAAAACTAATATAAAATGGACAAATGGGATCACATAATGTTAAGAAGCTTCTGCATAGCAAAGGAGAAAATCAACAAAGTGAAGAGACAATTTGCAGAATGGGAGTAAATATTTGTAAACTGTCTATCTGAGAAAGGAATAATAACCAGTATGTATGAGTGGCTCAAACAACTCTACAGGAAAAATATCTAATAATTCAATGAAAAAATGAGCAGAAAGTTTGAATTGAAATTTCTCAAAGAAAGACATACAAATGGAAAACATGCATATGAAAATGCACTCAGCATCATTGATCATCAGACAAAAGGAAATCAGAACTACAATGAGATATCATCTTTTTTTTTTTTTTTTTAGACGGAATTTTGCTCTTGCTACCCAGGCTGGAGTGCAATGGCGTGATCTCGGCTCACCGCAAACTCCGTCTCCTGGATTCAGGCAATTCCCCTGCCTCAGCCTCCTGAGTAGCTGGGATTACAGGCACGCGCCACCATGCCCAGCTAATGTTTTTTGTATTTTTAGTAGAGATGGGGTTTCACCATGTTGACCAGGATGGTCTTGATCTCTTGACCTCGTGATCCACCCGCCTCAGCCTCCCAAAGTGCTGGGATTACAGGCTTGAGCCACTGCGCCCGGCCGAGATATCATCTTATCCCAGTTAAAATGACTTATATCCAAAAGACAGGCAATAACAAATGCTTGTGAGGATGTGGAGAAAAGAGAAGCTTCATACACTGTTTGTTGGAATATAAATTAGCACAGCCAGTATGGAGAACAATTTGGCGATTCCTCAAAATATGAAAGATACAGCTACTATATGATCCAGCAATCTCACGACTGAGTACATAGCCACAAGAAAGGAAGTCAGTATACTGAAGAGATATCTGCACTCCCATGTTTGTTGCAACACTATTCTCAATAGCTAAGATTTGGAAACAACCTAGTGTCCATCAACAGATAAATGGATAAAGAAAATGTAGTACATATACACAATGGAGTGCTATTCAGCCAGAAAAAAGAATGAGACGCTGTTATTTGCAACAACAGGGATGGAACTGGAGATCATTAGGTTAATTGAAATAAGCCAGGCACAGAAATACAAACTTCACATGTTCTCACTTATTTGTGGGTTCTAAAAATCAAAACAATTGAACTCACGGATATAGGGACTAGAAGGATGTTTACCAGAAGCTGGGAAGGGCACAGCAGAGATACAAAGAAATGTGCTGGGTTTACGTTTATGAAAAAAAGACATTGTTATTGGAGTTCTGAATCTAACTTGAAGACAACTAATCAAATTAACAGTTAAAGTCAGTGAAACTTAGAATTCATTCTGAAGAAGGAAGATTTATAAAATATTGCATAACAGGAGTTCTGTTATTCACAATTTGGGAAAGTGCACATGCTATATTCTCCTTTGGAAGATTCACAATGTGAATTTAAATAAAGAATCTGCAAAGTCCTTTAACAAAGACAACATTTATCAGTGTTTTTGAAAACATATTATTTTTGTCCAAAATATGTGTTTCTCAGTCCCAATAGGTTTATAAAACACTGTATAAAATTCTTTCAGTGAAACTAACTTTGACAGAGTCCTTAAGAAAGAATGATTGTAGTAGGAATGATCAAAATGAGAAGGAAAGGTAAGTTGAGTCTAATTGTAAGTACAGAGGAAAAACAAAAACATATAGAGTTATTAGAAATTATGGAGGAAAAAAGTATGGTATCATGCAAGACAAGAACAGTAATGATAGGGACAATCAAAACTCATCAAATAAATGGGCTACTGGAGAACAAATTTGACAAGGGTCAGTACCAGAAATTTAAGACTTTTTCAAATTAATGTATTCATTAAACGCAAGTGCACCTTTGTGCAACTATGTGTTCTAAGTACACACTAAAAACTAAGGATGACCAAATGAATTAAAGCTGACCTGTTTACAGACTAGCAAGGGATAAATAAACTGGCATGTTTTATGATGATAAAAGAAGGTAAGAGTGCAATAGAAGTATAAACCAAATGTCTCAGGATCATAGTGAACATTTAATATGTTTATCTTGTGTGATTTCGAGTTATACTGAAGAAATGTTATCAGCAATATTCAAATCTTAAAGGCAGGAGTATGCCAAGCAAAGTTAAGAAGACTGACTTTTGTGATGTCATCTCAGAGTTATTTGATGTACTATCTGAGGGACAACTTTTAATACCAAGTGGCAGAATAGGTACATTAAATATTTTAATATAAAAGCTTCTCTTTCCTCTCTTTTCTGTGCTAGATAAAGCCCCACTATCTGGAGATTGTACCTCCCTGCCCTTTTGAGTTGCCAGTAACTTGAGATCTGGTATTATTGGGCCATCAACTCCTGCTGTGAAAGAGCTAGAAAAGAATGGACCTAAGGAAAAAAAAAAGAACTACTTTCTCAAGAAAAGATAGGGAAATAATGTTCTACATAGAAGTCATAGGAAAGAGAGATTAACTAGGTGGACCCTGGATTCCTGGGAGCTGTTTTTCAAGGAGCTTCCAAGATAGCAAAGGGACCCAAGGAAAATTAGTTGGATGAGCTTTGGGAAGAAAAATCTTGGATATATTGTTTAAGCTCCCTACAGCTTGGTGGGACTGAGACATAACCTCCAGATTCCTAGCCTTCACTAAAGCAAACACTTTCCAGAGTTTGAGCCCTTCTTATTATTGTTCATTAAAAACTTCACTTAGCATAGAGCACTTTGCTTCCTGAATTTCCAGTATGAAGGATACCCATCCATACTACATTATTTAGCTACTGCTGCAATAGTGCTGCCTGACAGTCCCCAAACTTGACGATTTACAACAACCGTTGTTTATTATTTTTCAGGAGTGTGTAGGTTGGCTGGACTTTGGTTTTCTGCTGGGCTCCTTCACACACTTGCAGTGGGTTGGTAGGTCAACTGAGGGATGGCTTATCTAGAGTGACCTCGGCTTTGATGAATCAGATCTTTTCCATGTGGTCTCTCATCTTCTAGCAGGCTAACCCATGCTCATATTCATGGCAGTATTAGGAAGCTGAAAAATAGGAAGTGCACAAGGCATTTTGAGGTCCAAACTCCAATTTGATACACTGCCAATTTTGTCATATTCCATTGGTTGAAGCAACTCAGAAGGCCATCCCAGATTCCGTAAGTGGGGAAATAGAGGCCACTTGATGGGAAGAGCTGCAAAATTAAGAGCTAGTTTAAGGTAGGAGAATAATTGGGGCCATTTTTATTAGCATTCCACTACACAGACATTTTAACTTGGCCCAGTTCCTATCTGCTTACTGCTTAATCATTTCAAGGGCACCAATAAATCAAAGGAAAATGGAGTGGTGGCCTGGCTTCTTAGTGATAAGTGGAACATCTTTCCTCTTGGGTGAGATCAGTTGACTGAGCCTAGACACCTTGACTCTGGACAGGGATTAGTGGCACTCTTATTTTAAACTTTAAAAGCAGTTATCAACATTTAAAAGTGAAAGCAACCTAAATTGCAATGTGGTGCACACAGAAAACAGAAATTTAGGACAAAGTAATGGCCACATTTGTAGGGAAATAAGTTTTAAAGCTAACGGCAGAATTTGGAGGGCGAGAGAGGAATAACAGAGAGCAAAACCTAAAAAACAATTGGACACATTATCCTAAGGCACAAACAAATTAAAAACTTGGTTGAAAAGTAGATGAAGCTCATTACAGATTCTGTGCTGCAGCCTGTGAGTGAGGGTGTCGCTCTGACAATGCATGCAACTTCAGCAAGACATCCTCTAGATTCAGCTGAGTGCTCTTTGTCCTCTTAGTGTTGCTGTCTTCCCTTCAGCACTGAAATCCTTAAAAAGCCCACACAGAATATTAAAATGTTGGTGGTTGCATAAAATCACCATGTACTATATTAATTCTATTCACTATTAATCAGAATAAATACCATAGGCTTCATCTTCATTTAATCAATATGTGCATGTGTTAGTGAGATCTCCAATTTTCTCTATGTTATTTTTAATAGTGATTAAGAAACCAAAAATGGTTTTTTTTTAACCTAAGTTTTGATTAGGTGAATTATATAGACAGTAGACGATTACATAATGAGAAAAGACTAAAGAGACTAGAAGAATTGAGACTGTGAATCACAAGGTTCTTAATAAAATTATTCAAAAATGAGATAGCTTATTATACAGAAAATGATAACCATTTGCAACTTGTTGGAAGTGAAAAATTGGAAAGTGGATAAAAACTGTAGCATTAGAGAATCTGGATGTAAGGAGGACCCTTCTAGTTGTGAGAATAGAGCTACTGTAAACATCTTTGAATATCAAGGATAGTGATTCACAGTATTTCTAAATATTTGAGATTTTTTTTTTTTTTTTTTGCTTTTTAGTACTGTTTGTTCTCATTTGGCCCATAATAAAAATGGAGTACAAAATACCCTTCTGTGGAGTCTCACTGCTTATGAACTCATTTTACATATATTTTTGCATATCTTATTTCATAGAGTTTCCACATTTTACTTCCGAGAAGGTGGAGATAGATTTTGTCATTTATTTGTGTATGTGCATTTGAGTGTGTGCATGTTTAAGGTGGAGAAATGTGAACATCAGCATCTTATTTAAGTGTCCTGCCTGTTAAATACATGGTAAGAAATATGATGTTTTTAAATGTAAATCTTTAATTTGCTATTCAACTACAATATTGGATTGCAACGAGAATAGACAATTTATTTTTATTCATGGCTACCTGGAGAATTGTGGTGTCCCTTAGGATAATGTTACCATCCTGCAGCATAAATTGGGTATTTCCTGGTTGCCTATTAAACAAATTCCAGGCTGTTCAGCCTGGGCTTAAAAAGCCACACATTCTCTCCAAAACCTCCCCATCCTAGTCTTCCACCTACCTAGTTCCCTGGCATCTCTGTGGCATTTTCTTCTTCACTTCCTAGAACCAGCCTGAGTAAAGGGTAGAGGATATAGAATGTTAGGAATTAGGGACCTTTAATCCATATGTGGGCTTCCTCTTTAAAAATGATAAGAAATCCTCTATAAGAAAGAAAAAAATTGTCTACATCTTTAGAACGGGTACTGATTTGGAAATAGCAGAGATGTCATTTCTCCAAGCAGCTGCTGCTGTTCTCCTGGAGGAGTGGTCATCAGCTGGCAGCTGGGAAGTCACATTTTCTTTTGTCTAGACATAAATCCTAGAGTGGTAGGTGACAGGGTGAAAGTCTTTGTGCTTGCGAAAGATCATGGCTGGTTTTCTTTCATACACAAAAAAGGTAACAGAGGCTAGTATTTCATTCTCTAATTTATATATATATTCTCCAATTTAGAAAATGTATTATGTTCTATATTTCTAAATTCCATCTAATTTGGCAGAAAAAAAAATAACACCATACTTAGAAACAGACAAACCTCAAGCCTTGGGATGCATCTTGGTCCTACCATCTATCAGGGGAGAGTCTTGGGCAAGTCAAATAGCTTTTCTTGAAGTCATTTTCTTTGCTCTCAAATGTAGCTAGTCAATTATCTACCTCGCATGCTTGTTGTGAGGATTAAATAGGAGACACTATTAGCATTTAATCAGTGTGTGACCATTGGCTCAGTATGTTTCTTACACATACTAAGTACTCAAAGTACAATAGAAAACGTAGAAATGTTTTTTGCTTCACTTTCAAAAGAACTTCAGTGTTGTAAACACTCATCAATCTTCATTTCTACGTGTATTTCCGGCCTAGACTTTAGTATATATTAGAGCACTTTTGTTATTAATAGATTAATGATTTAAGCATAGATTTAGTGGCTCCTGCATATTGAACTGGCTACTGTGTGGATGGATATCAATATACAGGCAACAATTATAGTAAGAACACAGTTTATTCAGTGCTAAGTGGGCAGGTTTAGACTGTAATTACAGTTGAATCCCAGTAAAGAGGGAGACTCTAAGAAGTAATGATAATCTAAGAAAACAATAGATGCAAGGTGACTTAAGCAGAAGCTTGATGAATGAGTTGGGTGTACTAGGTGGTAGAAATAGTAAGCCTTTACAGGTAGGGAATGGCATAAGTAAAAGCACAGATATCAACAGGTACATGGTTGTGCTATGATGAGATTTTTTTCTTGAGCCTAGGATGCATTTAGATGACAAAGATGTGTGAGAGCACTTGTATCTAAAACCTTCAAAACCAAGTGAGGTTTAACTTTGGTTCAAAAACAGCAGGGATGTGGTACGGGTTTAGAAACAAAATGTGATATAAATGAGACCTTTTGTTTACTGGCCATGTGTAGCATAAATTGGACAAGAAAGGCAAAGATTGTTTAGCAGCCTTTGATGCAATGCATGTTGTGATATTGCAAGCCTGTATTTAGTTGTCCTGGGGATGAGCTGAGGAAGACCTTAAAAATAAGAAAGATGCTAGGCTCATACCTATAATTCTAGTACTTTGGGAGGCTGAGGTGGGAGAATCACTTGAGCCCAGGAGTTCAAGACCAGCCTGGGCAACACAGTGAGACCTTGTTGCTACAAAAAAATAAACAAAAATTAGCTGGGCATGGTGGCACACACCTGTGGTCCCAGCTACTCAGGAAGCTGAGGTGGGAGGATCACCTGAGCCCCAGAGGTAGAGGCTGCAGTGAGCCCTGATCACACCACTGCATGCCAGCCTGGGTGACAGAATGAGGTTTTTTTCCCAAAAAAAAAAAAAAAAATGATGGTACAGATATGACTGAGAGATTTTCAGACAAACTACTTACAGGATTTAGAGATATACATTTTGGTGGGATATAAGACAACTCGCGTTTATGGGTTGGAAGACAAGGTAATGGTGAAATTCTTATGTAAAGTTGGGAAGAAGGGTCTGTGTTTTGGGAAGATCACGAGTTAGGCTTTGAGAATGCTGAGGTAGTAGAATAATATCCACAGAAAAATGTCCTTTAGGAACTTGTAGATATATTTAAGGTAAGTTTCTTACCGCTATTCTGATCCTGAAATCAAATTCTAACCTCAACCCTAATTCTTAGCATTGTGTCAATATCATTCATTAGTCATGACAAGAAACAACTGGCACAAGAAAAAGAAAATGATAGAGAAAGCCTGAATCTTAAGCCAAAGTAGATTGATTGCATTCTGTCTCTGCTTCTAGGCAGCTCTTTCATTAACGGATTGGATAATTACCGATAATTTTAGTGAAGGAAGAGTCTTTCTTATGTCTCCCTCTCAGATATATTGGGTGATATTTCTTCACATAGCCATGCATTTTGTAGGATCCAGGCATCCCAAATCTTTTATAAACCATAAATTTAAAAACGGGACAGCTTCTTCTCTCTCTTTTTTTCTCTCTCTTCCTTCCCTCTCTCTTTTTCTCCTTCTCCCTCCTTCACCTCATGCTTCATATTAACTGAACTGGTTAAATTGAAAATAAGTGAATAGTTGATTTAGTCAAAATCTAATCAAATGCATCATTACACTGTTCTAAACCTTCAATATATAGATTATTAGGCATATATCCAAAGAATTTAAGGTAAACTGAGTCTTGAATTTTGTGCTGCCTACAGCAGCATCCAAACTATATTTTTTTATTTTTTGAGACAGAGTCTTGCCCTGTCTCCCAGGCTGTAGTACAATGGCCAAATCTCAGCTCACTGAAACCTGCACCTCCCGGGGTTCAAGCAATTCTCCTGCCTCAGCTTCCCCAGTAGCTGAGATTACAGGCGCTTGCCACCACACCCAGCTAATTTGTGTATGTTTTTAGTAGAGACGGGGTTTTGCTATGTTGGCCAGGCTGGTCTTGAACTCCCGACCTCAGATGATTCAACGGCCTCAGCCTCCCAAAGTGCTGGGATTACAGGTGTGAGCCACCACGCCCGACATCAATAACTTTAATGTCTTCTTCACAATACAGTTAAGTAGATACACAAAGTTATTTGATCTCCACCTTCATCTATTAAAAATAAGTCAAATGTTTAGAAATGTGTTTTGATCATTTGTTGGTCTTCTTTTTCCCCCTTTTCAATAAGTAGTCCATATCACAGATCCCATTTACTAATCATTAAATTTGTTTTGGAATATTGTTGTTTTCTTAAAGCTCAACTTAAGTCTGTCAAGCCTATACACACTTTCTGAAGGATAAATATCTCCAGATTCTTGCTAAAGATGCTGCTGCATATTGAAGAATATGTGGTATAGTGCCCTGAAAGCCATTATTCAGAGAAATCCTCAAAGGGAATGTAATTAAAAAGGGATTAGGTAAGGTTGATTCCTCTCCTGCTTCTCATGGGAAGGCTGTAAACCCCTCATGTTACATTATTACAGTGGATTCTATCATTTCCCAATGCTCCCGACTCCCTCCAGCAGCACCCTTGCCCCACAGTCACTAAGCACAATATTCCTATAAATGCAAAAATGTGAAACTGATGCTTCAGTTCATTGATGGTCTCAGCAGAGGAGGGGAGAATGATGTAGAAACCAGGTGAGTCCCCAGTTCCATTTCATGGACAAAGGAAATGGTCTTTCTTGTAGTAATTTATAGAGTATCACAGGTAACCTTTTTCTGAGAGAGTGAAAGACCAAGATAAAACTTTTATTCCATTTGCTGAACTGGAAAGCACATTGTGTAGTAACTTACTCAGTTACTGCACTTGATTGTAGTGACTCTTAATATATTATTTCTAGAAAACCATATGCAGAGATTATTCTATTTATGAATTGTTGGTGGTTTCTGCTGCCTCATATGCTGTATTTCTCCTTCTGATTGATGGCAGTGGAATAATTCCAGGGTGAAAATGATATAAGGCTAAGAGATCAACATTATTTGCTTGGTGAATTGATTACTTTCCTCTGAGTTTATAGTTACTACCAGCATTGCAAATTAATATGGTTGATGCACTTAGTTATTCTGATTGTGCCTTCTATTTAAATGCAGGCAGCTTAGACATTAAATATTGCAAGTTTACAACTCATAATAAGATGGTAGGTCCTGTGAACAAGAGGAGGTATTTGTATCATGTCTGAATAGAAAATGTTTTGAAATAGTTGTGGATTACTACATTGGATACTATATTCTGCAACATGAAATATAAGCCTAGCAGCCATCTATTCTTCATTAGATAAACATGCATTCAATTTTAACATCTGACTCTGGGTTCACATCTAGGAGAAATGAACAAATGCACCAATAGCATAGGATGGCTACACATAATATATATATATATATATATACACATAAATAACAAATTATATATGCACATATGTCAAATTACTATGCAGTTTTAATGTGAATTTAAAATTGTTCTTATGCATATGTTATAAATTTGGATGTAATGAAAGCTTATAGGATTTTTTTTGTTGTTTGTTTTTAGATGTACAGGCTTCCTGTTTTTGAAGGTTACTGGGAGAGAGATCACCAATTGTAAAGGTTTTGATTTTTGGAGGAAGTGGAGTTTTTGCTACCTTGCAACTTATAACTTAACATCCTCCATACTAAAACAAAAGACTTTAGAACTAAGAATACTTCTGTAATTACCTCTTTTAACTACCTCAGATTCCGTATGTGTTTGTCCATTTTGCATTGCTGAAAAGGCATGCCAGATGCTGAGTAATTTATAAAGAATAGAGGTTTATTTTGGCTCATGGTTGTGTAGACTGTACAAGAGATGTAGGGCCAGCATCTGCTTCTGGTGAGGCCTCAGGAAGCATACAATCATGGCAGGCAGAGAAGGGAGAGAAGACATATCATATGGCCAGAGAGGGAATAGGAGAGATGTCAGGCTCTTTTAAACAACGAACTCTCATATCAACTAACTGAGCAAGAACTCACTCATCAGCAAGAGAATGACACCAATTCATTCGTGAGAAATTTACCACCATGAAACCAAACACCTGCCACTAGGCAGCACCCCCAACATTGGAAATCACATTTCCACATGAGATTTGGGTGGGACAAACATCCAAATTATATTACCAGGTCACTAAACACAGGTTTCAAGCATCAAGTGACACAGCAGGTCAGGCCACTCCTCGCTGGCAGAGCTGATGTTCAGACCCAGCTCATTGCTCTTGCTATCTTGTTATATTTTATAGATGCTTTAACTGCCTGCAAAATGGAGTCTAAATTTCTGTATTCTGTAGCTATTTTTATGATGATTGTCTTCAGAATGTTTCATTCTAAACTTCATCCCTACATAAGAACAAAAGGAGATGTCATTATAAATACAAAGTGTCATTATTTGAAAAAGAGAAAGCTATGTTTGCTTTAGGTTTATGAATATTAGTATAAACAAATGTTTGGTCAAACATATCGTATTTTAAAACATTGATCATCAAGATTGAGAAAAATAAAATCCTACATGAATCTTGCTGTGCAGTGAAAACCTTTGTTTTCTCAGTTGAGTTTGGAGGACACATTCAAGTCAGGATGTAGAAGCTGTCTTGTTAAATTGCTAAAATCCTAATGCAGTTCTGAGGCATCTTTAATACACATGAGGGTTTGTTAAAAACAAAATTTACCCTGGTTATTTTTTGTAGAGGTGTGAAGAAATGCCCTTTAATTTTTAATATAATGGATACCACCTAGGTAAATATAATTGTAACAGAAATCCATATACATATATTTAGGTAGAACCTGATCATTGGCAACTTTACCAATACAGACTCTACAGGTTGGAATTTATCGCTTTCATATTACTTTGTTTTACGTAAAAAATGTAGAAACTGGTAGATACTATGCAGAATTTTTTAAAAATGTTGATTAGCTGCTCTTTAAATAATTTGCATAGTCATCCTCCAAAGCTGAAAAGCTTGCTCCATAGCATAGAGCTAGCACCTTGGACACCTCATAACACACATTTGAGTAAGTGGCCACGTTCACTGTTTTCCAAAAGTATAAGCAGCAGCTTTTTTTTTTTTTTTTTTGAAGTGGAGCTCCAGTCGTGTTGCCCAGGATAGAGTGCAATGGCGCATTCTTGGCTCACTGCAACCTCCTCCTCTTGGTTTCAAGTGATTCTCCTTGAAACCAAGTTTCAACCTCCTCCTCCTTGGTTTCAAGTGATTCTCCTCAGTCTCCCCAGTAGCTGGGATTACAGGAACATGACACCATGCCCAGCTAATTTTTTTTGTATTTTACTTTTAGTAGAGATGGGTTTTATCAGGTTGGCTAGGCTGGTCTTGAACTCCTGACCTCAGGTGATCCAACCGCCTCAGCCTCCCAAAGTGCTGGGATTACAGGCGTGAGCCAATGCCTGGCCTCCAGAATTTTTATCTATTCCTTTTCTTCTTTTGCTCTATTTGCAGCAGTTATAAATCTGCAACGTGCTTATTATCTGATACTTTATTTGGGATTTATCTTTCAAGATATTACAGTTCTTAGGACTGTACAGGAACAGGCTGAGAAACTAGTTTAACACACTGAGTTACTTAATGGTAAAAAAACAAATGTTTGCTGCTTATTATATTACATTGGTTGGTTTTTGTTCTTTTTTGCTGTCCAGTTTTTATGCAAGAAGCTACAGAATATCTTGTTATGCAATGAAACATTTGAATTCAAATCATTTTTTTCTAAAATGTATCTCCATAAAACAAGATATATTCTTAAAATCTTTGGAAACATGTGTTCCTCGTTTGTCTCTTTCTGATTTTTAGCTTCTTTCTCCTTTTGTTTTGTGTGCTCTACCTAAAGAAGCAGCAGTTTGAAAAAGTAAGATGTTATCTATTTGTTCTTATCAGCCATTTTGAGCTAAATATTAGCAAAGGCTACTCTGTCATGTCAGCAACATTGGTCCTGTGGAATGATTAGCCTTCAATCTCTAAATTTCTGCTTCTTCTGTCGTTGGATTTCAGTAGGTTCAGGGAAACAAAGGAGGAGAAAAGAAGGGATTTCCATGAGGTCCAGAACTCTGAACACTTGCCTGCTTTGGACCCAGAGAGTGCATTGCTGGGAGTGCAGCTATCTGGGAGCCAATGCTCATGGTTGATGAAAACTACTGCACTTGGCTCTTTCTTGTCTTGGGAGTGATCTCTGTTCCTTGTGTTCTCATTTCACTGGCCAGAAATGAGCAGAAGCTGTGTACAGAAGTAGCAGCAGTGAGCCGTCCGTTTATAGTTCTCCAGTTTCTTCTTCATTTCTGCAGTTCAAAGTCTCAGTTAATCAGATTGGAGCTTTCAAAGATAGTACATATGTCTTCTCCTTATAATCAATTACAGTCTCCAGAAAAATTCTCTGTATTACTCTGACACTTCTTCCCCAAGAAGAAAAAATATGTGTAAAACAGAAACTTGAATAATTATTAACATGAGCACATATTTAGAAGCATATAAAGAACTTTACATACTCAAAAATCATTGCAATAGGTATTACGATGGAAGCTAACATAGTGTAAGTAATTTTTACCTTCCAAATTCCATAGTTATAGAATTTGAATCTCTATGGGTCTTCTACATGACCCCAAATTTCTGACTTGACTCTAAGGATTATACTTCCTCCTTCATGAACTTCAAATCGCTTATATCATAAAGTACCTATGTGTTATGACTTTTACCAAATTAAATGTCTTAATGTTTTGTGTAATATTCAAATATTATATTTAATGAAACAGTATCTTATCAAATTTCATTGTTTTGTAGTTCTGTCTTGTTTTATTTGACTTTTTGTGTTTGGGGCATTAAAATGTTAACATCTTGTGTAGCATAACCTGTGTCTGCTTTTATAGGTTATATCAACTTTGGTTATCATCTTACTTTGTTGATATGCTGAAATATATAATAAAATCCCATCTGCTTTTATAATTGCTCAAGAAATATGCATTATTGGTATCACTTGAATGAAGTGGAATTCAAAGGAAATTGTACTGATGTAAATTATTTCTTTTGGAACTGGCTTTTTATATGTTATGAATAGATTCAATCTATCTTCTAGCTTGTATGGTGCTTGTGAATTTAAATATACTATGTTTGATAAAAAAGTATATCAATTACATAAAAACCTTTTTTTTTTTTCCACTGAGATGAAACATCACTAAAAACAAAGAAATGTCTATTCTGGTTTATTCTCAGTGAATCATGTAAACTTATCTATCATTCTTGTTTAGGAGACAGGGAGTTAAATATAAGTAGAAGAAACAGAACTAATGAGATTTTTCAAATCAAAAGTAACATTGTTTTGTTAAATCTCCTCTTGTTCCTTTAGTTAAAAAATAATACTTTTAGAGAAGTATTCCTCCATCTCTAGAAGGATAAGTTTGACAGATTCATGACATTTATGATTAGTCTCAGGTAACTAAAACCTTTAAAGTCACTTTCTGTTGCTCATTAAATTAGCAGTTCAGCAATTAGAAGGACGGACACATGTAGTAATGAACACTTCGGAACTGAATTATCACTAGATCCTCTCCTTTTCCTTCGCTGGGTTTCTGCTGCAAGCTGATGGTTGGCAATGAGAGACAGAGAAAGATTGTCTGTATGTCAAATTATTTTGTTAAAAGTTTAAAACATGGCTCTTATGCAATTATAAAGTCTGCACATTTCAAAACTGTATGTAACTTATTAGTGAGCGAGTCAACAGATTGATAAAGCTGGTTTAACAACATTTGAGGAATAGGTATGTTCATTTAAGTAAAGAAAGTTGAATTAAGTTTTCTAAATTCCTAAGCGGTTGTTGTTCTTGATTGAGCTGTACCCTTTGTGGTTATATTTTTTTCCTGGACAGAAATCTATAAGTTAATTTCAAATTCCAAAGTTTAAGCCCTAATCAGCAGTGATAGTTAAGTCAAAAAAAGATTCATTCCTCTTGAGTAAACATTTTAGATAATGTTCCAGAGTAACACTGAAAGGACATGCAGTCATTTTTTGCTCTGTTTTCTAAATTTTGAAATATTTTTCTTAGCATCTTTTCTC
>NW_022436944.1:22600841-22751733 GCF_009761245.1 Sapajus apella | reverse complement strand
TTTTTTTTTTTTTTTTTTTTTTTTTTTTTTTTTTTTTTTTTTTTTTTCTGAAGGAGTCTCGCTCTTGTTGCCTAGGCTGGAATGCAAGGGCGCGATCTTGGCTTACTGTAATCTCTGCCTCCCGGGTTCAAGGGATTCTCCTGCCTCAGCCTCCCGAGTAGCTGGGATTACAGGCTCCCGCCACCACACCTGGCTAATTTTTGTTTTGTATTTTTAGTAGAGACAGGATTTCGCCACGTTGGGCAGGCTGGTCTCGAACTACTGACTTTAGGTGATCCACCCGCCTCTGTCTCCCAAAGCACTGTGATTACAGGTGTGAGCCACTGGCCAGACTCCAGAATTTTTATTTATTCCTCTTTTTCTTTTGCTTGATTTGGTTTCTGACTCTGCAGGCTGAGGAAAGAAGAGGAGGAGGAGGTTAGGAAATGTTCACTTGATTGGTAGTGTCAAAAGCTGGCATGCACTCTGTGGGCTTAGCAACTCTTCGAAGTTGACTCTTTGAAAGATTCTTTTCTGGGTTTCCAGAGGCCCCCACTGTGTGTGTATGGTCATCCTTTCCCTGAAGTGAGTGCTGATTTTTCCTCTTGTTTACTGTTGGCCCTCTAAGTTTTGGTGTTTCAGAAGTCTCTTCTACCCAGGTTCTCTCTGTTGGAGTTTGAATGCCTTCCCAGATGATATCTGTCAGTCTAGTTCTTTGGAACAATTTTACATACTTCCAAATTGGAGTTCTCTTTTGTATGAGCCCACATCTGATCAACAGGAAACCCTTCTGTACTCATTGCCTGTTCAAACTCTGGAAGGCAGCCCAGTCCTAGTACAGGAGCAACTCTCAGTCTCTCTACCACCAAAGCAGTTCTCCGCCCTCTCTCTCTGGTTAATTAAGCCTCCTAGATGGAAGACAGGTACCAGTCCACTGGATCAGTTTGCTGTAAGGTGTGGTCCTTTTGAATCTCATCCCGTTTGACTTGAAGAGGAATTAGTCTTCTATCTCCCCCTCTGGGTGTAGAAGATTCCTGTAGAATTTCTTTCACTGTAGAAATACATATCTACAACCATCCGATCTTTGACAAACCTGAAAAAAACAAGCAATGGGGAAAGGATTCCCTGTTTAATAAATGGTGTTGGGAAAACTGGCTAGCCATGTGCAGAAAGCAGAAACTGGACCCCTTCCTGACACCTTACACTAAAATTAACTCCAGATGGATTAAAGACTTAAACATAAGACCTAACACCATAAAAACCCTAGGAGAAAATCTAGGCAAAACCATTCAGGACATAGGCGCAGGCAAGGACTTCATGACCAAAACACCAAAAGCATTGGCAACAAAAGCCAAAATAGACAAATGGGACCTAATCAAACTCCACAGCTTCTGCATGGTAAAAATAACAGTCATTAGAGTGAATCGGCAACCAACAGAATGGGAGAAAATTTTTGTAGTCTACCCATCTGACAAAGGGCTGATATCCAGAATTTACAAAGAACTAAAACAGATGTATAAGAAAAAAAACAAACAAGCCCATTCAAAAGTGGGCAAAGGATATGAACAGACACTTTACAAAAGAAGACATATATGAGGCCAACAAACATATGAAAAAAATGCTCATCATCACTGGTTATCAGAGAAATGCAAATCAAAACTACATTGAGATACCATCTCACTCCAGTTAGAATGGTGATCATTAAAAAATCTGGAGACAACAGATGCTGGAGAGGATGTGGAGAAATAGGAAGACTTTTGCACTGTTGCTGGGAGTGTAAATTAGTTCAACTATTATAGAAGACAGTGTGGTGATTTCTTAAGGACCTAGAAATAGAAATTCCATTTAACCCAGCAATCCCATTACTGCGTATATATCCAAAGTATTATAAATCGTTCTACTATAAGGACACATGCTGACGAATGTTCATTGCAGCACTGTTTACAATAACAAAGACCTGGAACCAACCCAAATGCCCATCGATGATAGACTGGACAGGGAAAATCTGGCACATATACACCATGGAATATTATGCAGCCATCAAAAATGATGAGTTCGTGTCCTTTGCAGGGGCATGGATAAACCTGGAAACCATCATTCTCAGCAAGCTGACACAAGAGCAGAAAATCAAACACCGCATGTTCTCACTCATAGGCAGGTGTTGAACAATGAGAACATGGACACAGGGAGGGGAGCACTACACACTGAGGTCTGTTGGGTAGAAATGGGGGAGGGATGGGGGGTGGGGAGAAGGGGAGAGATAGCATGGTGAGAAATGCCAGATATAGGTGAAGGGGAGGAAGGCAGCAAATCACACTGCCATGTGTGTACCTATGGAACAATCTTGCATGTTCTTCACATGTACCCCAAAACCTAAAATGCAATAAAAAACAGAAATCTTTCTTATGAATTCTCCCACACTATTCGCTCCTGATTCTCAATGTGGGTATAAGTAAAACACACATTTAAGCTTATATTTTACTTGCCAATTTCCTTTGAAAATATATTTGTTGGTATGGCATTTTGTCTTAACCTGATGTCTATTTATCCTAATGTCTCAGATGAAAACTTCTACTTAATAGCCTGTGATACTTGTTTAAGGTGATGAGGAGGCTCTTGGAAATGCTACCTTGCAGACATGTTGTAGCCAAAATTTCCCCCAACGATTTTTTCTGCTTGTTTTTGAGGAACTATCTACAAAACACAAGCAAGTGAGGTTGAATAGGAGGGATGGGTGTGAGAAATGCAGGAACGGAGACAAGGCACTGAGAGACAAGTAGTTGTAGAATATCTTGATCCATCTCCTGATCTAAAATGGTATATGAAATTCACCTTTATGCCAACCCTATCTCCCTTTCCACACAAATCTTTTGTGGCTTTTCAAATCCCAGGCATTCATAGCATTTTGAATTGCCATCAGAAAATGCAGTATTCAGAGGGGAGAATTTGGTGTGCTGTATTATAATATATTGTAGATTTCTCTTTTCCCTGGCTGATCATTTCCTTGAAGGGAGGAACTGTGTTATGCTCATTATTTTATCTCCATCCCCTAGCAGCTTGCCGGGCATAGTGTTTGATCAGTAAGTATTCACTGAATGAATGACTGAGACAAAGAAGGAGACATGCAGAGTGAGTGAAATTTCCTCTTGGGCCCCTATTTTCTTTGTTTCTTTTATTTATTGTACTTCGGTCTCTGGGGTACATGTGCACATCCTGCATCCTGCAGGACTGGCCCGCTATTTTCTATAAAGGGTTTTGTTTGTTTATCCTTTTTAAAAGAGTTGGGGTGGGAAAGATAGTGGGGAAGAAGAAAACAACATTTACCACAGTTTATAACAGCGTTTTTTCCTTTGAAGGGGTTCCTCATTCATCTGTGCCCTGTGAATGTGTGTGTGTGTGTGCGCGCGCACGTGTGTGTGTGTGTAAGCTATACAATTATTTGTACGGGTGCTGACAAATAATTGCATTGCATGAGTATATATACCCTTATTTTATAAACTGCCTGTCTTAAATTGAAAGATATTTAAAAACTATAATTCCATCTTCATTACGTGCCATATTCGTGTTTAGAGTTTATTTATTTCATTGAATAAAATAACATCAGTCTTCACCAACCTGGGCTTGGGTGGTTTGATTTTCTATTTAGGGGAATTATCCTTCTTTTTAGTATTTTCTTTAGTTCTCAATAAGTCTTTTGAAAGTGCCCTTTTCCTTTATTCCTTCATTTTTTGTACTAACCACAAAAGAAAACAACGACCCCTATTTAAAATGTAGACGATGTTATCCCTTATGGCTATTGCCCTCTCTTCCAGAGATTAGAGTTTACTGTCGTACAGCAGCCCAGTAGGATTTTCCTAGGAATGGATTTTCATGTAAAGTATTAACTCATGGCATGATGTATAGCAAAAGAAGGAGCAAAATATTATAAAGAGAGAGAAGCTGCATTATTATTTTTAATAGTATTGGTGGAATAAATGGTCCTTAAAGAGCATACATCTGTTCCTCTCAATGCTTTCTTTCTGAATTTACCATGAAATGTTTTTACTGATAAGAGCCAGCATTCAGATCTACTATTTCTCTGAAAGCCTGGTTAAGAGAGTTTAAATACAAGAACTGCTACATAGTCTTTTGGTACTTTATTGAAAGTAAGATTCTCCATTCTAAAATTGAAGGAAATAGAACCTATATACCACAAGTATGTTTTAGTGCCTGTCCTCCTCATTTGAATTATTATTTAGCTTTAAATAAACACATTTTACATAATAAAAAATAGTAGAGACTGTTGATATGAAGAGATCTTCAACATGGATCAAGGATAAAGTTATCAAGGATAACATACTGGCCGCTCTTAGAAAATCGCTCATTCCAGGAGGGGGAGGTTGCAGTGATCGGAGATCATGCCACTGCACACTCCAGCCTGGGCAATAGAGCAAGAATCTGTCTCAAAAAAAAAAAAAAAAAAAAAGAAAAGAAAAAACAAAGGTTCAGTAATGATTTGATCTCATTTTGGCTTCTCCTACTATTTTTCTATGTGTTCAGTTCCCTTGTAGCCATTGAGAAGAGGCTCAGGAAAATTCAACAGCAGTATGGTTGGGAAAGTGCCCAGCAAATAATGAGATTTTTAGTCTCGAGGGTCCATATTTCTCATATATGTGATAGTATCTTGACCAGGTAATATACTTTTCTATTTAACTTAATTACAAAGAGACTCATTGTCAAGTTTAGGTCTTTCCTGTACAATACTAATGAAGCAAAAAAAGCAGTTTTTTTTTCCATTTTGTGTTCTGACCTGGTCTTAACCTGAAATAAAATATATATATTTAATTCTAATATTCTAAAAATAGAATATATATATATATATATTCTACAACTTTAAACTGCTAAGATATCAAAATATTGTTTTCTATTTTCTATCCTTTTTTGAAGCTGTGTCTTTGTAATCCTAATGTCTACAAAATACACACACACACACACACACACACACACACACACACACACAAATATATATATTGACTTTATCTGGTTGGCAACTGAATTATATGAAACCTATAGTCTATATAATGAAGTCAGACTTCCTTTGAGCTTGCATTTTTCTGAACTACACATAACAGACCTTATTAATTATTATTTCTAGGGAAATCTTAGTAGGAAAACAATAGGTAGTACTTTTTAAAAAAATTATCAAATTCCAAATTGTTAACTTTTGTTTTATACCTGAAAAAAATAAAATAAACTATTGTAAATGATATGTTGGATGGTGCCTTAAAATGGGATAATTTGCGCTCTGAGTTCTTAAAGAAGAAAAAGTCTTCATGGAGTTTCTAGGCAGTAACTCGTTTGGGATGATATTGTTAAAACATTTTAATAGCTAAGGAAGAAAATATTAAGAAGATGTTAACGTTTTAGAAGGTTTCGCTATGGCTTATATATACCTTCTAATGGTAATGTTATAAATTATTTTGAATTATTTGTTCCAAGGAACTTTATTATTTAAAAAAGAACCTTCATAAAAAGACATGCTTTATCTTCTATTTCACTCAAAATAACTTTTTCCCCTTTTGCACTTAAATTCTCAGTTTTATATTGTCATAATGCTTTACTTTGTATCACCTCTTGAAGTGCTTCTTGATCATATAATTGGGAGAAAGTAGAAACTAAATGCACCTAAGCTGAACGGTTGCTGCTCACCAACTACATAATTATTGTCAAGGAGGTTAAAAATGCAGAATGTCTGTCAATTTTCAACGAAGCACACATGGAGGGCAGTGGTGGGGAAGATGGAAATCACAGCTGGAGGTAATGATTACTCTGAGTGTCTTGCTATAGCAAACATAGCATTTAGAAACTCATGAACATTCATTTTAAATGTTAAAAACTCTTTGCAAAACAAACCATATATTAAAGCACTGATGACTGCACTGCCTACACACTAAGCCACCCATAATTTTGGGAGAGGTTATTTCTGTGCAACTTCAAAAGAAAAAACCATGAATCTTTTATTTCAGCAATTGGCTTTGGTGACAAATGTGTTTGAGATAAGTAATATATACAGTTCTGCTTCTCTGACATTTAATATGCAGTGCTATGCCACATAATTTTCTTGTTTACTCTTTAAACTTATGTGTAACATATATCCAAGATTATATATCCTTTCCAATATATATCCAATATATAAAATTGTGGTCATACATTGCTAAATAATGTACAGTTCATGAGTGTTACTTTCTGGAGTCTTTCATTAAACATTAATCGCCACAGACTCTCTGTTTTAAAATCCATTTGGGTTAATAAGCCCCCATTTATGAGATAATAATTAACCCTCTAGTTTATTCAATAAGGAAGGAGGTTTTCTCATATCCATGCCTGCCTACATGCTCCTCTGCTGTTCTGGCTGCTACCATGAGCAGCTTTTCACTGTAAACTCCATTGTTACCCTGTAACACAGGAAGGCATCCTCCTGAGCTAGCAGTAACTGAAGAATAAAGATGAACAAACCACAGTTTTCTTCATTCTCCCAACTCCTGGTAAATGGTCAAAAAATAAGATGAATGAATGAATGAATGAATGAGTACCTTTATTTTTCAAAATGCTACCATGCAATGCTACTGGGCTTCATTAAGAAGTGGTGTGGGTTTTTGGCTTTGTCTTCATTTACCAACTCCTTTTCAAGTAAGGTCCTAAGACTTCTCTGTCTGACAAATGAGACTCCACTGCAAAATGCTCTACCCTTGTAGACACAAAAGCCCTTCAGAATCTTGGAAAACACTGCTTTTGTGTTCTAGAATGAAGATCTCATCCTGCAGAAAGGGATGAGTGTAATGGTTGCACTGAGATGATTGCTCTTTCCCTTAGGCTATATGAATCTTTTGTTTTACTCAAATTATATATCAATACACACCTAAATAATGTAAATGTTTAATTGTTTCCAATTCTGGTAATGGGAGTGAAAATGAAAGGGAGGTGTAAAGGGAAAATAATTTGTACTGAGTGTGTCTATATCAAGTCACTATTATCCTTGGGAGGCATAGGGGTCACCATTCCCTTTTGAAGAAAACTGATAAAATTACAGAAAGCAACTTGCATAAGCCCTCAAACTAATGACTGTCAAAGCCAGAATTGGAACCCAGAAGTGTCTAACTCTAACCAGTGTTCTTTCCATAATGCAACATTTCTTTAATGTCTTGAAAAGGTGAGTTAAACAAGAGTTATTTGAAGCCAAGGGTAGTTATTGCATAAGACCTGAATAGGAAACATTGGACATTTTGGATTTCAGCTTTCAAAGAATAGAAATCTTGGGGACATGAGAGCAGAGAGGTGGTGCTGACCAGAAAAGATCTTGCAAATTGAGCAGTTATGACTATTTTTCTGGTGTCAGGTGACTTTTCACTGAAATCACTTGCAGAAGTCTTTGGAATGTTTTGTCTTTCTGGTGTCAAGTTGGAATTGTAAAACTCAGTTATAAAACACTACCATGGAGTTGTGATGATTAATTGAAACATGTTTGAGAGAATATTATGAAAACTGTAATAAACAACTGAAATACTGAAATACTGCTCAGATATATTTGTACTAGTTTGGAAGGCTACAAATCAAAGTACATTCAGGTTTAGTCTCTTGCAAGAATATATCTATTATATATTAATATATATACATCTAATATATATAATATACGCTATATAAATATATATTAGACATACTCTTGCAAGAAACTAAACCTGAATATACTTTGTTATAATATATATATATATATTAGATTTTAGAAATCATCAGAGGTGTTGCCCAAAGACTGTTCTAAGGAAATTATTTTTCTGGAATGCAAGTACATGTCATAGGTTGCACGGTCAAACATGTTTGGGAAGCATGGAGTTAAACAGTTCACAGAGAACCTTCAATGTGCTTACATGAACTGTGAATTTCTCAAGGGTAGGAATCATTGCTTGCCAGAATTCTTTGACCCCGGACCCTTCATGCTTAAAGAATCACTGGAGAGATAAGTGGTTTCCAAAATCAACAGAACTTCATGTCACGTATTCAAAACATTAAAATCTCAACTAACAAAGAGGTTATTTTCCCCTAGAAACACATCATAAGCTGATTAATATTTTACTATATAAATACTAGGCCCTGTTTCACATGTATGTTGGCAAAACTCTTTCCAAATAGGCTTTTGTAGTTTGCTGACTTATGATTACAAAATCCATCTTCCCTTTTGCTGCTCAGAGTTGAGTTCCCACCTCCCAGCTGACCACAAAGCAAAGATTTAAGGTCATACTCACATATGGAAGAAATCCTTATTCTGATATGTTAGGGAACCGGAGCATAGATTCTCCAACTTTTGGATGAAAAAATACTATCCTTTTTTACTCTGTAATAAAGTCTTATAAATGGCAACATTTAAAAAAAAAATCTGACAATGCAGCAGGTTTTTCTATACTACCACACAGGGCTGGCAGGCATCCACAGAATCTACTTTGAGAAAAGCCATCCTATTCCAATGATACTGCTTTTCAGAGAAGAAAAATAAAACCCAGAATATGTAAGTCATTTTCTCAAAGTAAACACAAGTGACATCCCTATTGAGTAGTAGCTATCACTTCAGAGGGACCATATGCACCCTCTTCAATGTGCTTACTCTTTTACAAAGCAAAATTAATATCCTTATGATGTAAAGGAAAACATGGGCCTAGTTCTAAAAAATGAAACAATTACTTTGTCAGCCTACAGATATCCAAACTGAAATTTTCCCAAATATGAATTTCTGAGCTGGAAAAAAAAAGGCCTTGTCTGGAGAATTCTGGAAAAAGATTGTTACTTTATACCATTCTCCAAAAGTTCTACCACCAATAATACCTTGTAAATGAGATTTTAGAAAGAAAAAGCAGATTTTAATCTTAATGAGTCATGGCAACTGTCTATGCTTCAGGTGATCCCATCCACAGTGTAAGTTCATCCAGTCTTGGTTCTGATGATCATAATTTAACTTTTTGGCTTCCTATGCAGGATGTTAACCCTTTATATAACACTTTTTTGCATGATTCACTACTTCAAGTACAGCTGTTTCTCACTCTTATGTGTCAAATAAATCAGCACAGCACCTGAAAGGTTTCTCATGGTATAATCCTTCTGAGCAAAAGCATACATCTCTTTATCTTAACCTGTCATATTAAGAAATAGAAAATCTTGAGTTATTATGTATTAAAATAAATAATACTGTTAAGCTTATTCTTATGACCCATGCTTCATTAGAAGAATATTGTAAAATATTTCAAATGCTTTGCAAGCTGAGCTGCACAATAACTTACAACATGAATTATATTTTATAGATTAGTACATGACACTATATTTGTCCAGATTTCTATGAATACATAACAGCAATACCAATAGTAGATTTAAACGTTAGAAATATATTTGAGTAGAAACATTAACAAACTATTGATAGACTTTGGCATTTAGGATTGTATTAATCTGTTATCTAAACTCTTATAAGACTAGTAAATTAATTCAAAAATATAAATTATTTGATATATATATTACTTTATAAATTATTTGATTAATATATTAATTTATAAATCATGGCATATCAGTCACAGAAATGTAAACATCCTAACAGGCTACTATATTTTATTTGCAGAATCAGCTGAGATGTCAAATGCTAATTAGGCACAATGAAATTCATACATATATTCTTTTGATGCACTATTCCTTTGGAGTGCAGCTAAACATTTATTATCTTTGTTTTCAAATAGACCTTAAACATTGTCTCTCAGCTTTACTACATTTCACAAGATAACTCCTCATGCTCCTTTTTGGATTTTCCAAAGGAACATATTTTTACTGAGGTAAATGTTTTGTAATGTATGAATCTTAAGTGTATAGTAATGAGTTCTGACAGATGTAACCACCATCCCAATCAAGGCATAGAGTGTTTCCATTACTTTCTGCATCTCTGATTGTGATCCCTGCTCCCATAGGCAGCCACAGTTATGATTTTTATGGGTATAAATTATTTTTGCCTGTTCTTGAGCTACATGTAGTGGAATCATAAAATATGCAGTCTTTCTTTTGACTTATTTTATGTAATACGTTTGTGATAGTCAAGCATGTTATTGCATATATCAAAATTTGATTCTTTTATTGCTGTAAAACATTCCATTGAATAAATATACCATATATTTGTATATCCATTCTCCTGTTGATGGATTTTTCCAGTTTTAGCCTATTTTTTTTTTTTTCAGTTTTTGGCTATTATGACTAAAGCTGCTTTGAAGGTTCTTTTACAAATCTTTTCATATAAATATTTCAGATTGGAATTTTCAGGTTATATGTTGAAATATGTTTAACATTATAAAAAATTTACAATTTCCCAAGTTGATTGAATCATATTACATTCTCACTTGAATGAGTTAATATTCCACTTATTTCACATCTTTATGAATATTTGATGTTCATACTGTGCAGATTATCGATGTGAATTTAATTTTCATTCTCCTTATAATAAATACATTATCTGCTTATGTGCTTATTGAATACATATATGTGTAAATATTTACATACATGTAAATATTGAATATACAAATATTTAATATTAATGCTACATATATGTAAATTACACATATGTAATGTCCAATATTACATGCATGTAAATATACATTTACATATTTGTATTTATATTACATGTTTACATATTAGATATTATATTACATATTTATATGTGTAATATTGAATATGTATTGTTGACTATTAATATTTACATATATTGAATTATTACACATATGTAAATATCCAATATTTACACATATGTGTAAATGTTCAATAAGTACATAAACAGATAATATGTTCCTTTTTAAGGAATGGTAATTATTTTTGTTTTCAAATAGGCCTTAAAAGATAATACACGTTTAGCTGTATCCCAAAGGAATAGTCCATCAAAAGAATATAGTCATCAATTTCATTGTGCCTATTTAGCATATTGACATCTCTCTATATATTCTCTCTCTGATAATATATGCATAGCCAGACAGAGAGAGAGAGAGAAAGAGAGAGAGAAGGGGCCTCACTTTGTCACCCAGGCTGTAGTGCAGTGGCATAATCATGGCTAACTAACCTCCCCAACCAAACTCAGGTGATCCTTCCACCTCAGCCTCCTGAGTAGCTTGGACTACAGACTTGAGCCACCACACCCAGCTAATTTTGATATTTTTTGGAGAGACAAGTTTTTGCCATGTTGCACAGGCTGGTCTTGAATTCCTGGGAGCAATCCTCTCACCTCGACCTTCCAAAGTGCTGGGATTACAGGCATGAGCCACTGTGCTTGGCTAGTTATATATTTTACTTTGTAAAATGTCTGTTCAAGTATTTTACCTATCTCTAAATTGTTTTCTTGTTCAGTTGTGAGTGGTCTTTAGTGTATTCTGGGTGCAAGCACTTCACCAGTCACTTATGCTGAGAGTATTTTCTCCCAATTTGCACTTTACTTTTCATTTTTGTGTCATTTGATAAACAGAAGTTTTTAATATGATGAAATCCAGATTATATTTTTCATTTATCTTTGGTATTTTATATCCTTACTAAGAAAGTTTTGCCTATGCCAAGATTCTTTTAACTTTTATATTGTTCATTATTAAATGATCATCTTAACATCAACTTGGAGTATTGTGTAACATTGGGGAAATTTTTTCTTTCCCTTATGCATATATCTACTTGCTCCACCAAAATTTGTTTAAAAAAGACCATCCTTTACTTCACAGAAATGCCTCAGTTTTTTTTAAATAACAGTATGTAGGGGAGTCAATCTCTAAACTCACTTTTCTGTTTCATTGATCTGTCTGTCTATTCTCATATCCACACTGCATTGTCTTTATTACTGTAGTTTTATAGTATATATTGAAATCAGGTAGTAGCATTTCTCCAATTTCATTATTTTTTAAATTAAAAAAAATTTTTGGCTCATCTAAATCCTTTGAGTTCCACATAGTCAGCTTACAGATTACAAAAAAAAGTTGGAATTTTGTTTGCATTGCATCTGTAGACCAATTTGAGAAAAAATGACATATTAAATATCGATTCCTCTGATCCATGGACTTGTTAGAACTCTCCATACATTTCAGTATTTTAAAATTTGTCTCAGCAATGTTTTGGAGTTCTTGATGCATAGATCTTACCTGTAATTTATTAAGTTTATTTTTATTATTTGATTATTTTGTTGATATTATGTTGTTGATTTCATTTTAAAGCTGTTATTAGTTTATTGAAATATAGTTTTTTGTTTATTGGCACTTTATAGTGTAACCGCTAAATTTGCTTATTGGTGCATATATATTTTTCTTCCATTATTTGGGATTTTTAGATACTCATATTATTTCTCAATAAAAACAGGATGGAGCTTTAGTACATTGTGAATAAAAGTGGTGAGAGCAAGTATCCTTTTCTTTTTCTCAATCTTAGGGGTGGAGTGCCCAGTTATTAATCAGTACCTATGATTTTAGATGTAGGTTACTCAGGGATGCTCTTAATCAGTTTAAACGATTTCGATTCCTAATTGCTTAAGAGTTTTACTGTGAATGGATCCTGAAATATTTTCAAACCCTTTAGCATGTATAAAAGTGATAACATGGTTTTTCTTTTTTTATTAATCTCTGCTAATACGGTAAATCACCTATTGATTTTGAATGTTAATTCACCTTGCCTTCCTGAGAGAAACCCCGCCTTGTCATTGTGTACATGATATATTTAAATTTGTAAATCTTATTTGCTAATACCGTGTTAAGATTTTTCTATCTATATGAAAAAGTAGAGGTTAATAATATCTTTCCTTGACTTGTTTTTTGTCAATCTTTGGTTTCAGGTTGATGCTTATTTCACAAAATCAGTTGAAGAGTGTTATTCCCCTCTCTATTTTCTGAAAGGGTTCAAGTAAGATTGTTTTTATTTTTCAAATATTTACTATAATTCAGCAGTGAAACTATCTTGGCTATGAGTTTTTTACTGCAAGGTTTTAGTTACAAGTTCAATTTCTTTAGTAGAAATAGGGATATATGTGTGTACACACAGATATATTTTATATTAGTTTTGCCAAGTCGTCCTTTCCAAGGAATTCATGCTTGTCACCTAAGTTTTAAAATTTCTTGGCATAATATTTTTTGTTTTTTATTTATGAAGAATTTTATTATATGAAGTTCCTAATATTTACATTAATGTCCCCTTTTTATATTTACTATTGGCATTTTTGTGTTTTCTTTATTTTTTTATCTTGGTCAGTCTTATTAGGTGTTTCTCATTTGTATGATAAAAGCTATAAGAAACAAATTTTATTTTCGTCTCAGGTATTACTTTTTTATTGCTGCCATAATAAATTACTACAAGCATAACAGCTTAACCACTCATTTATTTTCTCCATGTTTCCATGGATCACAAATCAGGGTACAGCATGGCTATCTTGGTTCACAGCTTGGTCCCACGAGGGCTCAAATATATGGATTGACTGGACCGTGTTTTGCTCTAGAGACTCTGGGAAAGAATTCATTACCAAGCTTACTCAGCTTCTTGGCAGAATTTAGTTCCTTGTGGTTATCTAGCCTAGATCCTCTATTATTTACTGGCTGTTAGTGAAGAACTGTCTAATCTCCAAAGGGTGCCTGTATTCCATGTCACATTGCCCATCTCAAATCAGCAGTGATCTGAGAAGTCTTTCTCAGGCTTCTAGTCTCTTTGGCTTCCCCTTTGCCACATCTCTCTGACTCCAGTTGGAAATATTTCTGTTTTTAATGTCTCATGGATTAAATTAGACCTGGATAACACAAGATAATTTCATTATTCTAAGATTCATCATTGCAATTATATCTGCAAAGTCACTTTTACCATGTAAAGTCATAGAATCACAGATTTTTGGGATTAGGGGATAGATACATTTGGGGACATCATTCTGCCTACTATAGTTAATTTTCTCTATTATTACTTTTATACTTCATGGATATCTGTTCTTTTTTTCTCACAATTTGCTTACTTTTTATGATTTTCTTAAGATGGAGGCTTAGATCTTTGATTTTGTCTGTCTTTCTCAAAACAAGTATTTAAAGCTAAAAGTTTTCCTCTACTTTAGCTGGAACCCACAAATTTTGTTACTTATTTTTATTATTTTTCAGTGAATGGGAATGATATTCTATAAAAGTCAATTAGGTCCACATAGTTGATGGTGTTGTTCAATTCTTCTGTAGCCTTATTATTACTATATAAGTGCTTTATCCAAAAGTTAATGAGAGAGGGTTATAAGTATCTAACTATTATTGTTTATTTGGATTTACATATTTCTTCCTTTAGTTTGGTCAACTTTTGTTTTGTGTACTTTGAATTATAATTAAGTGCTCTACTTTTGGGATTATTACGGGCTTCTGATGAATTATCTCACTTTTTTTTTTTAAATCTCTTTATTAAAATCTCTATTATTTGATATTTCTATAACTGTACTATCTTTTGTATTGTTTGATGGTTTATAATTTTACTCATTTACTTTAACTTATCCCTGTCTGCAATCTGATAGATAGCAATATACGTGTCTCTTACTGTTTGTATTCAGTCTGACAAATTTTTACTTATAATTATTTTCTCCATCTTGATTTAATGTAACTATGATATGATACATTTTAGTCTATAGTTTCTACTGTTTCTGTGTTTCACTTATTTGGTTAATTTTTCTGTTTCCTCCTTTTCAAATTATGTAAACATTGTTTTATCATTAGTTTTTAATTCTTTGTCAGTTTTTCAGTTTGAGCAATTTGTACTTATTTTTCAATTGCTTTCTCCATGAAAAAATACTGTTTAATTGGATTTAATATCGTGCCACATGATATAGAATCAAGTAATATTATAAAAGTACAATAACATTTACCTCTTTATGCTATGATTTGCTTACATATGTGTTATAAAAACCACACAATGTAATATTCTATTTTGCTTTAAAAATTAAATATCTTTTAAATAAAGAAATAATAGGATTTTATATTTACTCACATACCATTTTCAGTATTCTTTATCTCCTCATATTGCTTTCAGTTTCTATGTGTTATCATTTCTTTGCAGTCTGAAAAACTTAGAAGGTTTTAGAGTTCTGGTCTGGTAGCTACCAAGTCTTTTAGGTTTATTTTCAGGGAAAAAAAAAAAAATCTTCATGGCCTTTTATCCTAGGAGCAATAGACTAGCATTAAAGGACTTTAAGCAAGGAAGTAAAATCATCATTTGATTTGTTTAAGGTCACTCATCACAGGGATACATAGTTAAGCACAGATTCAAGATGGGCCAACAAGATGCAGGGAACCAGATTAAGATGCAATCACAGCAGGCTAGACTAGGCCAACGATGGAAGCAGTAGAGATGAAGCCTTTTAATTATGACTTTGGCTTATTAAATGGTCCTGAGTAGAAGACATAAACACAAAATCTAGGCTGCATTGTCAATTAACAAATTGACATTCTGGTTTATCAATGTGTTTCATATTGTTTTGATTAAACAAGTCAAGTTTTAATTATATAGTATACTGAGAAAAATAAATTTTCTATCACACAATAAATAACCCAAACCAGGAGGCAAATCCTACTCACGTTTTCTAGTTTGTTTACATAATAAATGTAAACTTGTTATCTACAGCCATAGCATATTTGAATATCTTATGCATTGATAGAAAATTAAACATTCTTTTGTGTGCCTGTTGTTTGATTCTAGACCAGATAATGATTTATTCTCCAATTTACCGGAGTTGACATCAATTCAAGAAATAACTCATTATCAGATATTACCATTGCCATTAACATATAAGCTTGTTAATTAGTGGGTTACATGAATAACACATGAGTGTAAACTATAACAAGGAAAATTTGAAGTATTCCTTCTCAATTTCTCCTTACTCCCTTAAAAATGAGATAGGATGTCCTGAAAGTCACTTTTTTTTTAATTTTAAAAATTTTTTTTACAATGGGCCCCTTCATCATGGTAGCTCTAGTTAACTGTGGCTGGTATAATCCCCAGAAAGTGTTTGAGAATGTGTAGAGGCATTTGGTCACATTGCCTAGGGGATGCTATCAGCATTTGGTGGGTGAATAACAGGAATACTAATCATCCTGGAATGCATTGGGCTATAAGAATTGTCCTACCCAAGTACCAATACTGTCCCTGTTGACATATAGAACAGAAGCGACGTCAACCTCTTCTTTGAATTCTCCACTGTACTTAGCACAATATCTTACACTATCATTATTGGCTATTATACTTTGTGTCATATTTTTAAAATAATAAAGACATAAATAAATGAACTATATAAAACATTTGGTAATATGCTGTGAAACATCCAGGGATCTGTATGTCTGGCCAAGTAGGAATATAAAATTTTTCTTTTGGTTGGCAGTTAAATAATTTATATTCAGAGCTAAACCTTCCACCCACTCCATGCCCTATTTATAGTGAATTGTTTCTCTTCATTTTAAAGATGGCCTAGATCCTTTTTATTTAAGCATGGTGCATGCATCATAAATTAATGCTGGCCTTGCTCGATGTAGCCAAAAATGCAGTGGAATTACTAGGGTCTCTTTTTTCTTATGGAATTGCTATGTAGTCAGTTATAGGGCCTGATATTCCATTAGCCAAGTTATTCTCAGTGTTTAAATTCATTGTGTAGAAGAAAAAGAAGGTTTAATCCTCTCTGTTAATCTTGTCCACTTTTTATCTTATACTAAAATGGTAAAATACTCTTGCATTTTTTTCAGATTCATGTTTCCCTTATGCAAAGTTTAACGAAATTATGTATATGGAACAGAAAGACAGACTAAAAAAGACAACACACATTTGTCTGTTTTCAGTCAACAATGAAATATTAAATGTCTACAAAAAAATAAATGTCTACCACATACTGGAAGTGTACATACTAGTAAGAGTTTCTACCCACAAGACCTTAGAGTTTAAATGCGAAAACAGGAAGTTAAGTGTTAAGAAGTTAGCATATTCTGTGACAAGAGTAGGCTCAGTTCATATGTGAGCAGCCAGGAAGGAAGTAGCCAGTTCTACCAGCATGTGTGTGGACGTAGTGGGGGATAGGAGGCTGTGTTGGAAAAGACCATAATGAGATGGTGACACTTGAGCTGGAGCTTGAAGCATGACGGATGTTAAATAGGCAGGCAAATAAAAAACAGAAAGGAGTAATAGCAAAGCAAAACACAGAGGCAAGGAGGAGTGAGGCACTTTCATTCATCTGGAGCTCATTTATCAGATCTAGAGAGCAGGAGATATAGCTGGAGAGATGGGTTGACAATGTCTTTTACACCATGCCATGGAGTTTTAAATATGTACTATACAGACACAGAGAGGGGAGCATCACACACTGGGGTCTGTTGTGGGGAACATGGGAGGGACAGTGGAGGGTGGGGAGTTGGGGAGGGATAACATGGGGAGAAATTCCAGATATAGGTGATGGGGAGGAAGGCAGCAAATCACACTGCCATGTATGTACCTATGCAACAATCTTGCATGTTCTTCACATGTACCCCAAACCTAAAATGCAATTATATATATATATATAGAGATTTAGCTTAACTATTAAACTGACTTTTTTTTTCAAAAATATATAAATAAATAAATATGTACTGTAGGGTACACAGTGGTTCTTAAAGTGCGGTATCACTTTAGCAGCATTAATACCTGGGAACCACCTGGGAACCATCTGGGAATATCTTAGAAATGCCCATTCTCAGGTCCACCCCCAACCTACTGATTCAGACATTCTAGGAAGGGGGGCCCAACAATATGTGTTTTGACCAGGCTTTGAGGTGGTTTAATACATACTAAGGGTTAAGGACTGCTAGGCTAAGAGAAACCACAAAATGACATTAAGCTGAGTAATAATACGTTGTTTGTCTTTTAAGATATTATCTTAGTAAAGTTTGATTAAAAGGAAAAAAAAGATGAGAGAAAGGGAGACCATTCAGGGATACATCAACAAGAGACCATGAAGACATTCCCAGGTGCAATACTAGTAAGAAGAGAGAGAAGTCACAAGAATATATAAGGAGGTGAAATCTATGGGATTTGATATTTTTAAGAGGATATACTTTCATATTTTTGATATCTTGGTGGTAGAAGGTGGTACCATTCTTAAGGTGGAAAGTGTGGAAGGAAGTACCCTTGTTTTGGACATGTTAATACAGTTGGAATGCAGATAGATTGAATAGGCAGTTGGGTATAGACGCATGGCACATTAGAAGGAGGTCTGACTGAAAATAGAGATGAGGAAGTCTTTAGCTATTATTGGAAACTGGTAACATATGTGAAGAGACAGTAAATTAGTTAAAAACAGAGGATAAGCTGGTATAATGCTTCAGGATCATTTATGGGCAAGACAGAAATGAAGCATCTTTACAAGCAACAGAGAATAACTGATCCATTGTGTTGTGAGGCTAGAGGAGAACCAGAAGCGTGCATGGTCAAGAAGACCAAAGGAGGAAGGTGCTGGTCACCGGTGCTAAGTGATGGGAAGATGAAAGCCTAGAGGAATCTTTTGGTTTTGATGTTAGGGAATCATTGTAAGCCTTAGTAAGAACAGTTTCTGGAATATAGGGAGTATAGTTTTTTTCTGGAATCCCTGGCCAGCAGTGATAAAAGACCCACCCCACCCACCCACTTTTAGAAGAGGGTGCCAGTTTTTCTCTGCTTTTGCTGGACTTCAGATTTCATGTGAAGTTACCAGCTGAACAAAGTAAAGAGAGAACTTACATTGTTAAGGAGTGAGAATATATTTCCTTTTATTTTTATTTTATTTATTTATTTTTTTGAAATGTAGTTTTGCTCTTGTTGCCCAGGCTGGAGTGCAATGGCATGACCTCGGCTCACTGCAACTTCCACCTCCTGTGTTCTAGCGATTCTCCTGCCTCAGCCTCCTGAGTTGCAGGGATTACAGGTGCCCACCACCATGCTCAGCTAATTTGTTGTATTTTTAATAGAAATGGGGTTTCACCATGTTGGCCAGGCTGGTGTTGAACTCTTGATCTCAGGTTATCTGCCCACCTTGAAATTCCGAAGTGCTGGAATTACAGGCGTGAGCCACCACACCCTGCCTATGTTTCCTTTTAGAAAAAAGGAGGTGGAATGGAAATACTAGGAAGAGAGATGAAGGGATGAGTAAGACAGGCATCTTCAGTAGGCAGAGCTAGCAATACCACAGAATTAACATAAGGCATAAAAACACCACAGTCCTTGAATCACAATGAGGAAAGGTGTAAGGACCTGACGGTTGGGCCTAAAGTTGATAACAGGAAAAAAAACACCTGGGTGCATCAGAGGCAGGTGCTCTGAAGTAAAACAATAATGATCATTTTCTATTTTTTAAAAATGTTATTCTAATGAGCAAGCGTGAGACGTGGTGATTCCTTCCCTAACATGAGTCCAAAACTGGGACAAAGATTATATAGGTTCTCTATTCTTAGGGGATGACTTGGTCTGTCACTCTGCAGGATGTTTAGGGTTAACCTTGGATTAAATCTGAGAAATTTACTGTAGTGCAAATCTGAAAACCTTGCTGACTGGAATAACTGACTTTCTGGTGTTCCTGCTACTGGCCCGTGGTGGCAATGGTCATGAACTAGAGAAAATGGAGTCTCTCTCTCTCTCTCTCTGTCTCTGTCTCTTTTTTTCTAACACCAATGAAGAAAATTTACTGAGCTTTAATTTTTGAGGTAAACATTCTAAAATACCCTCTATGATTTGCTGCATGAATTATAATTTTAATTGTAAATGCATTTTCACTTTAGAATGCATTCCACTGCCCTCAACCCCGCATAAGGACAGGTCTCAAGTCAATAAATAACCTGAGATGAAATAAAATATTCTGAGGCTGTCTCTAGCTTCTTATTTTTAGAACCAGATTGGAATGAAACTTGTCCCTTGAGTCTGGGAGAATTAGCTCATGATACCCAATAGCATTAAGCACTTAATTGGCTTCTAGTTTAATTCTAGGTGTCTGGGACAGATTCTACTTAATAATTTAGGCTCCATTATTTTAGAATTGAATTGGAATGACCTTTGAATATCTGGGGTATGTATTTCCTTGAAAATGCCTGTATCTCTGAGCTTCAAACACTCATGCTTGTCATACCATACCAGTTGACGCATATCTAATAATAAAACATTATTCACATTTTTGATGTTCTCCTGCCATTTCCATTTCATGAGCTTTAGTGGGAATGTCCAAGCACAACATGTCATAGTTAATGCTTCCTTCTAGGAAATTACTTCTATGGTGACAAAAATCATATTAATTAAATTAAAATAGAGAATTTGGATTGTAGAAAAAGTTTGGGAAAAGAATCCAGAGAAAATCCCAGATTCTGTGTTGCTAAGAAAACAGTAACAAAGGGGATATATTTATGGGAAACAGTTTTGCATATTTCTAAAATTATATGAAGGATTATGAAGATAATGAACATACACAATCTTACAAAGATATGTCTGCATTTTGAAGAATATAAATATTTATTACGAAGTGCATGTATATAAAAGCCCTTTATGTTTTGTAGTATATATCATATTATATAATATAATGGACTTTATAGATGAATAATTGAAATGATTTATAGAATGACTCAACAAATTAAATGATTACTACTGTTTGTTTTGATAGCTTTCAAAATTTAATTTATCCAATAAATACTTATTATGTTCCTTCTATACAATAGATATAACTATTTACTCTTACAGCTTTAGCTGCAAACAAAACGGAGATGGTCCCAGACTTCAATGAATATGCAGCTTAATGAGAATGATAAACATTAGGAAAGTAATTACAAATATGACAGGTGTCATGAGAAGCAAAAATAAGGTGGAATGAATAGCATTGGAAATATATCTTAATCAGAAGTTCCGGGCTTCCTGGAGAAAGGAAACTTTAAAAGCTTATCCTTGAAGAATGCCTAAAGTTGTCTTTATGTGTGTCTAAGGCCAGGTGGTAAGGAAGATCATTAGGAATGAGCTACAAACTGAAATGAGTCCAACGTGGCTGGTGCATAGAACACCAACTAGAGAGCAATGGAAAATACAGTTTTAGAATTAGTGGAAAGCCAGACATGTAGGGCCATGTAAGTTGTGTCAAAGAGATTTAATTTTATCTAAGGCCTATGAGAAGCAATTGTTGAGTTTTAAGTTGTGGATGTTCGTGATTATATTTCTCTTTCATGTGGTGTCTGTGGATATCAGCACAAATAAGGACTGGGGAAGAACAAGGGTGGAAATGTTTGTATTGGTTGATAGGCCATGACAGTTGACCTGAGGGAGATGTACTGTATGTCATAGCTTTATAGTATATGTCACGTATGCTGCATAGCAACACCACTTGGATTAGGGAAATGACAGTGGTAATTAATAAAGAAGTGTGGGCAGTTCTGAGAGATAGTTACGTGTTAAGTGATAGAAGCAATGAGTCTTGGTGTTAATGGTGAGTTGGTGCATATGTGGTATGTGTGTTTATTGGATGGGATCATTGAGAATAAAGGAAAATTAGGTTTGTAGCTTAAGGAGGAAAGGTAGAGGGAAGGGGCAGGGTACACCAAGCTCGTGGAGGGTAAGCATAAGTGTGGCAACCCTGAGAAGACTGTAATAGGATCCTGCACTCTTGCTGGTCTGGAAGAGATCAAATTTCAGGCATGAAAGTTGTATTAGTCCATTTTCACACTCCTGATAAAGACATACCGGAGACTAGGCAATTTACAAAAGAAAGAAGCTTAATTCGTGAGGCTAGGGGAGCCTCACAATCATGGCAGAAGGCAAGGAGGAGCAAGTCCTGTTTTACATGGGTGGCAGCAGGCAGAGAGTGAGGAAGATGCAAAAGCAGAAATCCCTGATAAAACCATCAGATCCTGTGAGACTTATTTACTACCATGAAAACAGTATAAGGAAACTGCCCCCATGATTCAATTTTCTCCCTACCAGGTCCCTCCCATAACAACTGGGAATCATGGGAGCACATTTCAAAATGAGATTTGGGTAGAGACACAGAGCCAAACCATATCATTCCATCCCTGGCCCCAGCCAAATCTTATACCCTCACGTTTCAAAACCAATCATGTCTCTCCAACACTCCCTCAAAATCTTAACCCATTTCAGCATTAACTCAAAATTCCACAGTCCAAAATCTCATCTGAGACAAAGCAAGTACTTTCTGCCTATGAGCCCATAAAATCAAGAGCCAGCTAGTCATTTTCTAGATACAATGGTGGTATAGACATTAGGTAAACACAACTGTTCCAGATGGGAGAAATTGGTCAAAACAAAGGGGTTACAGGACCCATGCAAGTCCAAAATCCAGTGGGCCAGTCAAATCTTAAAACTGATCTCCTTTGACTGCATGTCTCACATCCAGGTCACAATGATGCAAGAGATGGGTTCCCGTGGTCTTGTGCAGCTCCACCCCTGTGGCTTTGCCTGCTTTCACGGGCAGTGTTGAGTGTCTGCGGCTTTTCCAGGTAGATGGTACAAGCTCTTAGTGGATCCACCATCTTGGGGTCAGGAGGGTGGTGGCCCCCTTCTCAGAGCTCCACTTGGTGGTGCCCCAGTATGGACTCTGTTTGGGAGCTCCAAACCCACATTTCCCTTCTGCACTGCCCTAACAAAGGTCCTCTATGAGGACTCTGCCCCTGTTGCAAACTTCTGCCTGGGCATTCAGGCATTTCCATACAACTTCTGAAATCTAGGCAGAGGTTCCCAAAACTCAATTCTTTACTTCTGTGTACCTTCAGCCTCAACACCATTTGGAAGTTGCCAAAGCCTTGGGCTTGCAACATCTGAAGTCATGACCTGAGCTCTATGTTAGCCCCTTTCAGCAACAGCTTGAGTGGCTGGGATGCAGGCCACTGAGTCCCTACACTGCACAGAGTTTGGGACTCTGGGCCTGGCCCATGAAACCATTTTTTTCCTCCTGGGCCTCTGGGCCTGTGATGGGAGGGGCTTCTTTGAAGACCTCTGACATGCCCTGGAGACATTTTCCCTATGATCTTGGGGAATATCATTTGGCTCCTCATTATTTATGCAAATTTCTGCAGCCAGCTTGAATTTCTTCTCAGAAAATGGGATTTTCTTTTCTATCTTGTTGTCAGGCTACAAATTTTCCAAACTTCTATGCTCTGTTTCTCTTTTAAAACTGAATGCTTTTAACAGCACCTAAGTCACTTCTTGAATGCTTTGCTGCTTGGAAATCTCTTTTGTCAGGTTCCCTAAATCATCTCTCTCAAGTTCAAAGTTCCACAAATCTTTAGGGCCAAGACAAAATGCTGCCAGTCTCTGCTAAAACGTAACAAGAGTCACCTTTGCTCCAGTTCCCAACAAGTTTCTCATCTCCATGTGAGACCACCTCTGCCTAGATCTTATTGTCCATATTGCTGTCAGCATTTTGGGCAAAACCATTCAACAAGTCTCTAGGAAGTTCCAAACGTTCCCACATTTTTCTGTCTTCTGAGCCCTTCAAACTGTTCCAACCTCTGCCTATTACCCAGCTTAAAAGTCACTTCCACATTTTCAGGTATCTCCTTAGCAGTGCCCCACTCTACCAGTACCAGTTTACTGGATTAATTTTCATGCTGCTGATAAAGACATACCTGAGACTTGGAAATTTACAAAAGAAAGAGGCTTAATTGGACTTATAGTCCCATGGGGCTTGGGAAGCCTGACAATCATGGCAGAAGGCAAGAAGGAGCAAGTCCCATCTTACATGGATGGCAGCAGGCAAAGAGAGAATGAGGAAGATGCAAAAGTAGAAACCCCTGATAAAATCATCACATCTCATGGAACTTATTCACTACCACAAGAACAATACAGTGGAAACAATCCCCATCATTCAAGTATCTTCCACTAGGTCCCTCTCACAACACATGGGAATAATGGGAGTACAATTAAAGATGAGATTTTGGTGAGGTCACAGAACCAAACCATATCAACAATAAGAAAGCTGGCATCTTCTGGTTATACAGTATCAAGGTTTCTGCTATGCGAATACAAAGACTGATGAAAATAATACTGTTGCACTTCTGTAAAACAATGGCTGAGTTGCCATAGCCAGGAAGAACATTTCCCACTGAGACAGACCAAAATATCTAGTAAACCAGTATAACCTGAACAGACCATCTGAGAGAACGCACTGAGAAAAGTTTCGACAGATAACTCATGCCAGGGCTGAATGGGAAGGGAGCTGAAAACCCAAACATGATTGCCAAGTGCTAGGACATATTGCAGACTCTGAAAAGCTCCTAAGAAAGAGGAGGCTCTGACCCGTGTAAGCTGCCAGTCTTGGAGAGAGCAGGGCCATCTTTGCTATGGAACTGGGCTGAGTTTGATCTGTATACCCTGCTGTTTATCAACTCCTTTCAGATTTTCTGCCTGGCCATGCTTCTATACAGTAGTATCTCAGCTGCCCACCTAAACCCCCAGAGTGCTTTTGTCAGTGACCATCACTGTAGTGCTTTGGCTGGAGCTGCAGTCATTACACCAGAGTGCTTTTACTGGCAGCTTCCCACCAGAAAGTGCCTGTGATGCTGTAACTTTGAAGCATCTTTGAAGCACTTCCCATATGTGCCATCCCTGCCATCTCCACCGGAGCACTTTTCATCTGTGATGTACCCCATAGAGTGCTTCCTGCCAGTGGCACCCCCACCAGAGTGCCTCCCAACTGCAGCACCCCAGCAGTCTTCCCCAGAATAGTTGTGCCCACAGCTTCTCTACCAGGCATGATGGAGTCCTGTTGTGAGTGGTCTGGAAGCACCTTGATCCTGCCAGCCCAGGTAGGGCTTGACCTTGTGGAACTGGAGGACATTGCTGTGGACCTGGTCCCAGCCATTCAGGATTAAAGCATGAAGCGCAGGAGTGTGGAACTGAGCCTGGTCCCTCAGAAAGAATCCAGAAATGAAGTCATTCAACTATAATGACTAGTGCCACAGCCAAATTCTCAATGGCAGTAAAGGTCATAGAAAAAGCTCCATTCAAAGAACAACAAATTCAAAAGAAAAGGGAACATTAACTCTCACAGATGAGAAAGAACCAGCACAATAACTCTGGTAACTAAGAGTCAGAGTATTTTCTTACCTTCAAGTAATCACTCTAGCTTCCCAATAATGGTTGTTAACTAGCCTGAAATAACTGAAAAGTAAGATATAGAATCCAGAACTGGATGGCAAGAAAGTTAATCAAGATTCAAGAACTGATTGAAACCCAATCCAAGGAAAACCATAAAATGATCCAACAGTTGAAAGACAACATATGCATTTTAATAAAGAACCTAACTATCTGGAAATGGAAAATTTATGACAGGAATTTCAAAATATAATTGAAAGCATTAAAAATAGAATGGACTAAGCTGGGGAAGGAATCTCAAAGCTTGAAGTCCACTCTTTTGAAGCAACACAGGCAGACAGAAATAAAGCAAATAGATTTTTAAAAAAATGAACAAAATCTCAGAGAAATATGGGATTATGTCAGGAGACTAAACCTACAATATATTGGCCTTCCTTAAAGAGAATGAGAAAGAGCAAGCAACTGGGATAACATATTTCAGGATACAGTTCACAAAATTTTTTCTAATCTTGCTGCAGAGGTCCACATGCAAATTCAAGAAATTCAGAGAACCCCTTTGAGACACTATGCATGACGACCATACCCAAGACACATAGTCATTGGATTCTTCAAGGTCAGCATGAAAGAAAAAGTCTTAAAGGCAGCTAGAGAGAAGGGGCAGGTCACTTACAAGGGGAACTCCATCAGGCTAACAGCAGACCTTTCAGCAGAAACTGTACAAGCCAAAGAGATTGAAGGCCTGTCATCAACAGCCTTACAAAAAGAAATTCCAACCAAGAATTTCATATGTCACCAAATTAAACTTCATATGACAAAAGAAAATGAAATTCTTTCAGATAAACAAATGCTAAAGAAATTTGTCACCAATAGACCTGCCTTATAAGAGATTCTGATGGGAGTACTAAACATATAAATGAAAGAATGATACCTGCCAACACAAAAACAAACTGCAGCACATTTCACATTGACACCATAAAGCAACTATACAATTAAGTCTGCTTAACAACCAGCTAATAACACAAAGACAGAATTAAATCCTCATATATCAGTATTGAGCCTGAAAGTCTATGGGTTAAATGGTCCACTTAAAAGGCATAGGATGACAAGTATGATAAAGAAGCAAGGTCCAACTGTTTACTGTCCTTAAGAGATCATCTGATAAGTAATGAAACCAGAGGCTCAAAATAAAGGGATGGAGAAAGATCTATCAGGCAAACAGAAAACAAAATAGGACAGAGGTTGCCATTCTTAGTTAAAACAGACTTTAAACCAACAATGATTAAAAAGGACAAAGGAAGACATTACATAAACTAACAAGCAGGCTTAACAGTTCTAACTATATAATACATACACAATATTGGAGCACCCAGATTTATAAAACTAGTTCTTAGAGATCTATGAAGAGACTAAGACAACCACACAATATTACTGGAGGACTTAAACACCTCACTGAAAGCATTAGACAGATCATTGAGGCAGAAAATTAACAAAAATATTTTATGTTTAAACTCAGTGCTTGTACAATTGGACCTAATAGACACTACAGAAAACTTCACTCAACAACAACAGAATATACATTCATCTTTGCATGTGATACATGCTCTAAGATCAATAACATGCTCAGCCATAAAGCAAGTCTCAAACAATTTAAAAAAATTATACCAAGTATATCCATGGGCCACAATGCAGTAATAATAGAAATGAGTATCAAGAAAATCTATCAAAACCATACAATAATGTGGAAGTTGAACGAGCTACTTCTGAATGAATTTTGGCTAAAGAATGAAATTGAAAAAGAAATTCAACAATTATTTGAAACTATCAAAAACAGAGACACAATATACCAGAATTTTTGGGACACAGTGGAAGCAGTGTTAAAAGGAAAGTTTATAGTGCTAAATGCCCACATCAAGAAGTTAGAAAGATCTCAAATTAACAGCCTAATGTCACACCTAGAGAAACTAGTAAAATAAAAGCAAACCAACCCAAGGTGAGCAGAAGAAAATAAAAAAAAAATATTGGCCTGAAGTTTTCTTTTTTTGTTGTATCTCTGCCAGTTTGTGGTATCAGGATCATTCTGGCCTCATAAAATGAATCGAGGGGAGTCCCTCTTTTTCATCTTTTTATTTTTTTTTTAATAGTTTCAGTAGAAATAGTAATAGCTCTTCTTTGTACCTCTAGTAGAATTCAGCTGTAAATCTGTCTGTCCCTGGGCTTTTGTTTGTTGGTTGCTATTTATTACTGCTTCAATTTTGGAACTTACTATTGGGCTATTCAGAGATTCAGTTTCTTCCATGTTCAGTCTTAGAATGTGTATGTGTCCAGAAATTTAGCCATTTCTTCTAGATTTTCTAGTTTATGTGCACAGACTTGTTTATAGAATCTTTGGATGGTTGCTGGTATTTCTGTGGGGTCAGTGGTGATATCACCCTTATCAATTCTGATTGTGTCTATTTGAGTCTTCCCTTTTTTTTCTTTATCAGTCTAGCTAGCAGTCTATCTCTTTTATAATTTGTTTTTCAAAAAAAAAAAGTCCTAGATTTGTTGACTTTTTTAGAGATTTTTGTCTCTGTCTCCTTCGGTTCAGCTCTGATCTTGGTTATTTCTTGCCTTCTGCAAGCTTTGGGGGTTTGTTTGCTCCTGGTTCTTTGTTTCTTCTAGTTGTGATCTTAGGTTGTTAATTTGAGATTTTTCTAGCTCTTTAATGTAAGCATTTAGTGCTATATATTTCCCTCATAACACTGCTTTGACTACATCCCAATTTTCCCTTATTCTCATTAGTTTCAAAGAACTTCTTGATTCAGCCTTAATTTCATTGTTTACTCATGAGTCACACAGGACAGGTCATTCAATTTCCATGTAGTTGTGTGGTTTTGAGTGAATTTCTTAGTCTTGCATTCTAATTTAATTGTGCTGTGGTCTGAGAGACGGTTATGATCTCATTATTTTGCATTTGCTAAGGAATGGTTTACTTCCAATTATGTGATAAATTTTGGAGTAAGTGCCATCTGATCTTCAACAAACCTAACAAAAACAAGCAGTGGAAAAAGGATTCCCTAGTTAATAAATGGTGCTTGGAGAACTAGCCAGCCTTGTGCAGAAAACTGAAACCCGACCCCTTCCTTATACCTTATACAAAATTATCTCCAGATGAATTAAAGACTTAAATGTAAAACCCAAAACAATAAAAACCCTAGAAGAAAATCTAGACAATGCCATTCAGGATCTAGGCATGGGCAAAGATTTCATGACGAAAATGCCAAAGCAATTACAACAAAAGAAAAAAATTGACAAATGGCATCTAATTAAACTGAGGAGCTCCTGCACAGCCAACTAAACTGTCATGAGAGTGAACAGGCAACCTACAGAATGGGAGAACATTTTTTCAATCTATTCATATGACAAAGGTCTAATATCTAGTTTACAAGGAACTTAAATTTGCAAAAAAACAAACAACTCCATTAAAAAGTGAGCAAAGGCTGTAAACAGAAACTTCTCAAAAAAAGACATTCATATGGCCAAAAAACATATGAAAAAGAACTCAACATCATTGATCATTTAGAGACATGCAAATCAAAACCACAATGAGATTATCATGCTAATCAGAATAGTGATTATTAAAAAGTCTACAAACAATAGATGCTGATGAGGTTTCAGAGTAAAACGAACACTTTTACATTGTTGGTGGGAGTGTAAGCTAGTTCAACCATTGTGAAAGACAGTGTGGTGAGTCCTGGAAGATCTAGAGGCAGAAATACCATTTGACCCAGCAATCTCATTACTGGGTATATGCCCAAAGGAATATAAATCATTCTATTATAAAGATACATGCATGTGTATGTTCATTGCAGAGCTATTCACAATAGCAAAGACATGGAATCAACCCAAATGCCCATTAATGATATATTGGATAAATAAAAGGTGAGATATATATACACACACCATGGAATACTATGCAGCCATATAAAGGAATGAGATACTTTGCAGAAACATGAATGGAGTTGGAGGCTATTACCCTAAGCAAATTAACACAGGGACAAATAAATGCCACGTTTTCTCATTTATAAGTGGGAGCTAAACATTGAATACACATGGGCACAAAGATGGGAATAATGGATGGTAGGGACTGCTTGATGGGGAAGGGTGGGAGGGAGGCATGGGTTAGAAAGCCACCTATCAGGTACTGTGCTTACTACCTTCATGATGGGATCATTCATACAACAAGTATCAGTGACATGCAATTTATCCATGTAACAAACTTGCACATGTGTCCTTTGAACCTAAAATGAAAGTTAAAGAAAGAGGGGAAAAAAAAGGAACTAGGTGGAATGCCGTGCTGTTTACCAAATATTAAAGAATGACTGATAGATTCCAATGAGAATTAATTACATTTTCTGTTATGCTATTGCGTGACACAAAATATAGAAGTAAGTAAATTAAAAATATTTATCACTGTTTTATATTTCCTTAAGTATTCTTATTTACAATGCAGTGCTCAAGAAACATTATTTGTGTATGATTATTTTGAAGGGAAGTGTTTACAGAACACTTTATATGAATTAAAATCATTTTATTGAAATTTTTAGCTAACTCCAGAGTATTATATTTTTGCAATGAGATAATAGGCCAATAAAAAACATAATGTTAAACATAGTTCAAATTATATTAGATTGCATGTTTCTACAAATGAGCCATGGGACTTTCTCACAAAGACTTCTCTATTTTCTTAGCATATTTCCTCTTTTATCTCTAGCTGGGGGCAAGCTGAGGTCTCTTCTTGCCGGTCTCCTTGCTCTTTTCTCTAGAGAGCTCACCTGTTCTCTTTCAACGTCATCATTTTTACTTCCTAGATGCCATTCTCTTGTTCTGTCTTTTATCTTCTTCCAAGTTAACAACCTTCCATGCATTAAGTGCTTTTATGGCCTTTCCAGCTGGAGATTATTTTGTACTACAGACCACCCAACACCTCCAAAACAGAACCCAATCTCTGATGCCTTCAGATCAATTTCCCTCCTGAGGCCTCTCTTTGATGGATTCAGTGGATTCAATCTATTCTTCATGGTGTTCTCAGACTCGTCTTATAGAGTTATTAAAGACAGGTAACATGCACTAAGTATTTACTAAGTGACATTCTATGCTCAACGTTTCACAGGCATGATATAATACATTTTTCACGTCGACACTATGTAGCTGCTGCTGTGAATAACCCTGTTTTATAGGTGAAGAAACTAAAGTTTGAAGTGGATAAACAACTTTTTCTGGTCACACAGTTAATAAATGACAAAATGGGAACACAAAGCTAGATTTTTTTCAGACTCCAAAGCAACTGAGTATGTGTTCTTAACTACTCTGCCAAAATGATTATTTACCACATGACTGGTCATTTATCAAGCTGTATTATTGTTGTTTAGATATTTCAGGTCCAGTTCCACCAAGTCCCACTCCTATAGTCCCGGTTCAGATCTTTAAACATCATACAGGAATAAATATAATAACTTCCTTGCTTATCTGCCTTATTTATGCAAACATTCTTCTTTTGGATGCTTTCCACATATGATGCATACACTGCATTTATGTTTCTTAGGTGAAAACATACCATCAGAAGTGGTTGAGGAACCAGGAAATGGGTTCTCCAGGGATGAACAAGCATTCTGCTGGATGGCTCTTTAAAATGTTTTCTCTATAGTCATTTACTTTATTAACATTTTTTTTTGTCTTAGAAGTTTCTCTTTGATTTTCTAGACTTACATAATTTCTTCTTCTCTTATGAGCACATACTGCTCTAATCCTTCAATTAGCCCATCACACATTTTCACCATATCATCATCAGCACCACTTTTTCTGCAGTGTTAACATCATCCTCATCATCACTGCTATCATGATCACCTTGATTCAGAATCATTTTTTCTATTTTCCCATTAGTCAATGAGTAAACAGCTGCAGCCTCATTATTGAGATTAAAAGCTTTTTTGATATTTACTTCTTTCTGCTTACTGATGGATTCTGAAGATATATATTTTGCATATATAAGGAGGTCAGGCATCAATTTTTTTTTCCTCACTTGACATATGGAACCCTTCAAAGCTCTGTTCATCATTATCACTGAACATAGTCACAGGCAAGAAGTTGTGTGAGGCACTCACAACTGTGTCTTTAGTCACTGTGTTCCAAACATTGGCAACATCATCTGTGGCATCTTTCATACTGACCATCTGAAAACCTTCCACATTCATGCCTGTGTTCACTGTTGCTAGTATGCTATTCAAGAAAATGTTTGTATGTTAGTCTGCCTTGATCAAAAGATACCTGGTAAACTGGCGGAATTAATGAAGTTACGTTTGAGGAAAAGTCTGTAGCATAAACATTATTTTCTATGAGAGAATTTCAGCTGGAGAATGAGCATAACTGTTGTCATGGAAAACCAAAATCTTGCTGTTATTATCTAGCTCAGCTTCCCTGCCGTGAGCATAAGCCACTTGTACAAAATATTTGTGTAATAAATCTGAAAAGATGTTCCTGGTGGTCCATGAATTTTTGGTAGTATAATAATGAACTTAAGTAACTCCTTGAAAACGGCAAGGATGGAAGCTTTTACCTATCACAGAAAGTTTACACTTACCTGTGCCTGCTGCATTAGCACATCCCACTACAGCTTATTCTGTCCTTTGCATCCTTAATACTTAGGGGCTGTCTCATAAACTGCCAACATTGTCTTTCTGTGGCAGTGGCACCAAAATTAGCACTGTCCCTGGCATGTTGTTTATCAGCATTATAGAACTGTTCAGCTTCAAATTTTTATCAGTGATAACCTTGGCAAACTTGTCAATACATTTCTTTGCTACTTTATGATCAGTGGATGTTTATCATAACTCTTTAAAAATTTGCACGGTTCTCAAGAGGGACAGAACTAATAGGATAGATGTATATATAAAGGGGAGTTTATTAAGGAGTACTGACTCACATGGTCACAAGGTGAGGTCCCACAATAGGCCATCTGCAAGCTGAGGAGCAAGGATGCCAGTCTGAGTCCCAAAACTGAAGAACTTGGAGTCTGATGTTCAAGTGCAGGAAGCATATAGCATGGGAGAAAGATGTAGGCCAGAAGACTAAACCGGTCTAGTCTTTTCATATTTTTCCGTCTGCTTTTATTATGGCCATGATGGCAGCTGATTAGATTGTACCCACCTAGATTGAGAGTGGGTCTGCCTTTCCCAGTCCACTGACTCAAATGTTAATCTTTTTTGGCAACACCCTCGCCAGGCACAACCAGGAACAATAATTTGCATCCTTCAATCCAATCAACTTGACACTCAATATTAACCATCACATAAACTGTGTTTTATGCGTTTTGACCATCGCGTGTCACATGAGCTCAGACATAAAATTTTCCACTTACGGCATCATGTAAGCTCTCAAAAAATTTTAGATTTTGGAGAATTTTGGATTTTAGATTTTTTGATTAAGGATGCTTTAACTATAACAACTACTGAAAATTACTACTTGTACCCCGTCTACCAGATACTGTGCTAAGTTCAAATATGTTGTCTCATTTAGTTCTCACAACCTTTTCAAGTAGGTTTCATTAATCTTCATTAACAGATAAGGAGATGGAGGCACAGAAAGATGTATTAATCAGCCCCAGATCACATACTTAGTAAATGGCAAAACTGGGACTCACCATCAGGCCTGTGTGATTCCAGAACGCACATCTTTGTGATGTTCTACCAATCTTTTCCCTGTTGTTAAGGACTCTACAGTTTTCTGGCATAGAACTTTCTGACTTATTATTCTGTTTTTATGAAACTGGCATCCTTGTTGTTTTGCTAAAATTTAGTTTTACTTTATTCATTGTTGTTTTGTTTTGTGTTTTTAAGGAGATTGTGTTCTTTGAACCTAGATTACCTTTTGATTTCATCTAATTAAATTGTAACATTACTTTAAGATCCAGCTCAATCCTTAATTCTCCTTAAAATTTCTATTTCTACCCCAACTTATTCCACAGCAACTACATACAATGTTATATTATTTAATCTATCTTTCCACTGATTAATATTGCTTCATATAAGTAAGTTTCTTCACCCTGTTAGGTTAATTTGGTACCTGGAACCATGCCTTATTTTCCATTACTATGAAATCATCTTTATAAACCAAAGTCTTGATAGACTTTACCACATCAAATATTTAATTTTTGTTTGATTAAAATTTATTTTAAATTTACTTTTTATCAACGTATTACATTTAAATTCATTAAGTACTATGTATAAAATATACTGCATGTTTAGTTTTACACTGAGATTTGAGAATAAAGTACAACTTCTATCAGTCTTAAAGACATTTTAGTCATTTGACAAATCATTTTTCTTTATTTGTGTATTCAAACAATATATGTCAGTTTAGTTTTATTTTTATGCTAATTAAAATAGAAAGGATGATAGTGAACATCTCTGTTTTTGCTGCTCAGCTCTCATTATCTCTGTCCTCCTGGTAACAAACTCACAGTTTTATTTAGTGAACAACACTTCTTTATTCTTAGTCCATAGATTTCAGTGCAGAAATCACCCCATTTGGCTCCTGGCCTTTTGGAACTGCATTGCTTTGTTCACTTTCACTCAGGAATAACAGGAACCCAATCTAAAAAAATAAAATTCAAGATCTTTTTCTGGAACTATTGAAAGAAAGGCATGACTCTTCTCTCCTGATCATGTCAGTAATTAGGAGGATGTGAGCCTGGAACTACTGGAGACAATAAGAGGAGCCTGAGAATAAACCCAGTGGAGAAATAAGCAGAGATGATGGAAAGAAACCAAGTTTAGATGGCATTGAACAAGTCCTTGGATCACACTATACCACAACTTGCTCTCATCTCTACAGGCACCTGAGCCAATTGGTTTCCTTTTTTGGCCTAAGCCAGTCTAAGTTGAGATTTCTGTCATGTAAATTCACAGGAGTTCTAATCTTTTACCAAGTAGAAAATTACATTTTTCATTTCCATCTCTTCCAAAAGAAAGAGATAAACTCCATACGTCTCACTTACTCTATAATATGTGGTTAGCCATTGTTTGCCCCCATTGTACCAAAACCAAGCATTATATAACTTTCATTACAGAAAGGAAAGGTCTAATAATAGATAAAATAGGCAAATAGCAAGCTCTGAAACTGCTAAGTATATATGCATCTTAAAAAACGTCCATTTTCTGTTATTTAAACCAGATCTATATTGTGTTTTTTTTTTTTTCTTCTATTGTAGTGCTTTGTGTTGATATAGGAAGGTGGTATCTGTCCTAGTTTATAGGAATGTGTAGGTTAAGAGGCTTGCTAATTCACCTGAAGTTAATAGGAATGTGTAGGCATAACTCTTACATAAGACATGGCCTACATATTTCTAGACTGACTGGATAAGTCTTCAGGGCAAACAATCCCAAATTAAGCAATACACATCAATTGAGTTTTGAAATAGAAATGTCTTTAATTTCTTTGTCATAAAAAAGTTAAAAGATTTCTAGTTCAAATGTCTTGCTATTTCACTTGGAAGTAAGCTGATATAGTCCTTCTCACACAGGAAGTATTATCGACATGCATTAGACTCGAATATTTATTAGCAGTATTAATTAAGCTGTAAATCACTGGGGAGGTCCAGGATCAGCAAGATATTAATGTTTAACTGCACAAGATTACCATTAATTTTATCTTTCGAAGCAATACAGTTTATAAAGACAGTCACATAATTTCAGTTTAAATGTCCCTTAAGTCATCATTTTATTATAAGTGAATCTTGCTGTTAACTGGGACTTTATAGAAAAAAAAGTCCAATCAGAATTACAAAAGTCTTAGTCTGCTGTGATTATGTTGAATAATATATCATTCAGGAAGTACTTTGGACTTGGTATTCTCGTTGCAAGATCTAGACTGATATAGATTAAATGCTCATGTTCCTCCAAATTTTTATATTGAAAACTCTAATACTGGCTGGGTGCAGTGGCTCATGCCTGTAATCCCAGCACTTTGTGAGACTAAGGTGGGCAGATAACCTGAGGTCAAGAGTTCAATACTAGTGGCTGGGTGTGGTGGCTCACACCTGTAATCCCAGCACTTTGGGAGGCTGAGGTGGGTGGATCACCTCAGGTCATGAGTTTGAGACCAGCCGGGCCAACATGGAGAAACCCCGGGGGTCTCTACTAAAAATACAAAATTAGTCAATTGTGGTGGCACATGCCTGTAATCCCAGCTACTTGGGAGGCTGAGGCAGGAGAATCCCTTGAAACCAGGTGGTGGAGGCTGCAGTGAGCAGAGTTGGTTCCATTGCACTCCAGCCTGTACAATGAGTAAAACTCAAAAAAAAAAAAAAAAAAAAAAAAGACTAGAGTGGCCCAAATGATGAAATCCCAGCTCTACTAAAAATATTAAAATTAGCCATTCATGGTGGTATGCACTCTTAGTTTCAGCTACTTAGGAGGCTGAGACACGAGAATTGTTTGAACTCAGGAGGCAGAGGTTGCAGTGAGGGGAGATTGTGCCACTGCACTCCAGCCTGGGTGGAAAATGCAACAGAGTGAGACCCTGTCAAAAAGAAAAAGAAAGAGAGAAAGAGAAAGAAAGAAAGAAAAGAAAGGGAGGAAGGAAGCAAGGGATGGAGGGAGAGAAAGAGAGAGAAAGGAAGAAAGAAAAAAGAAAGAAAGCAAGAAAAAGAAAGAGAGAGAAAGGAAGAAAGAGAGAGAGAAGAAGAAAGAAAGAAAGAGAGAGAGAGAGAGAGAAAGGAAAGAAAGAAAGAAATAAAAGAAAGAAAGAAAGAAGGGAAAGAAAGAAAGGAAGAAAGGAAGAAAAGAAAGAAAGAAAGAAAGAAAGAAAGAAAGAAAGAAAGAGAAAGAAAGAAAGGAAGAAAGAAAGAAAGAAAGAAAAAAAAAGAAAATTCTAATTTGGAGGTTTGGACATTGGAAGGTAATTAGAGTTGGAAGAAGTGATGAGGGTAGAGCTCTCATGATGGGATTAATGCCCTTATGAAAAGAGGATGAGACACGAGATCTCTCTTTATATATCATGTTAGGATACAGTAAGAAGGCAGCCATCTGTAAACTAGGAAGAGGGCCCTCACCATGAACCTGACCATGCTGGCAGCCTGATCTCAGACTTCTAGCCTCCAAAACTGAGAGAATTAAGTGTTGTTGAAGCTACCCAATCTATGGTAGTTTGGTATAGCAGCTGAAACTGACTGGGATATAGACTATACAAAGACAAATTATGTATCTGTTAGAATGTTTACAGCTGCAAGTAAAAGAATATCCAATTGAAAGTGACTTAAATAAGGGTTTATTATCTGATATAAAAAGTACAGAGTTTGTTGGTTTGAATTTTAACTTCTGTCAAGGTGTTGATTTAGGACCAGGGTGTTTTTCTGTATTTTCCCTCTTCCATTCCTAAAGGTACAAAATAGCCACTGAGCAACATGCATATCCTCACACAAGACGTACAAGAGCAGAAATAAGTCTTATGCATTGAATATGAAAATCTTTCCCAGAAGCCCAGCAGACTTGTGATGAGTTCTCTTGACCAGCCCTGGCTTATACATTTAGTGGAATGTGTTAGCTGGAAGTGGGGCCTGAGAAGTGAGAATCTAAATATTTCAGTGTCTAGAGTAGGTAGAGAGAAGAGAGAATTTGTATGTGAACCACTAGTTCCTAAATTGTCAGACTGTCTAGCCATCTGATTGATTTGCAGACAGTCAGAAATAGTAGCTATTTGCCAAATGAAATGGTATATTAGAATCCCAAGTTAAAGATTGATGGGTTTGTCTTTGAGAAAGGTAGAAAGAAAACTTCCACTTAAATCCTTTTTTCTAAGACTCTTTTTTATCCAGAATTTGGATTCTACCTAGACAGTTGGTCTACATGCTAAAGAAACCCTTCCTACTTTGATCTGTTGTCGATAAATGCATCATTTTGCATTATAACAGAAACTATGCTTTTAAATAAATGGGCATGCTTCCTTTCACTCATCATTGTAATTTTCCCTTTGGGCTTTCCTGTTGTCAAAGGCCTATGTGTGTTTTATAAATGGAGCTCTAGGCTATTGTGTTGTGATGGAAATCTACCTTATTTAAGAAGAGAAAACTTCTATATTCAAGGCAATATAAACATAATTATGTTGTTTGGAATGGCCTATTTCTGACATGCCTCTCATCCTAACAGCTGTTTTGTTTTTTAAGCTTAAAAATCTAATATTCAAGTAAACACACACATACAGACACACACTAAAACAAAAACAGAACTCTAAAAAATGGCAGACCAAAGGCTGTTTAAATTTATAATATTTTATAATATTTAAATATTAATGATAGAGAAATCTTTTTCTACATTTATTGCTTAGCATTGTTTCTGCTACTTTTAAATTTTAAATTCAATGCAATTAACATTTACTGAGTTTCTAAAGTATAAAAGTCATTATGCAAAGCTCTGTAGGGATACAACTAAATAAATTTGCAATTTGTAAGAAATTATCCCCAAATGATAGAGATAATATGTAAATATCCTTAATGCAAGGTATCAGCCAAGTACCTGAAGTTTGAACAATGACTGTGGTAACAAGCAGTTAAGTTTCTCTGGCAGCATCTGGGGATGTTTTGTGAAGGAGTAACCTACAGGTTTGTCTTTCAGGATGGACAAACAAAGGAAAGTAGGACTCTTGTTATTCCAAATTGTGACATCTAAAAAGAAGGAATGTGTATCTTGAGGTTAGAAAATGGACAGCCAGGTGGTTGGACTATAAAGTCAAGTTGAACTTAAGCAGACAAGGCACCTGAAATGTGTACTTGGGCTGGATTGAAAGCAGTGCAAAACAGGATGGAAGCAACACTAAGCTACTGAATATTCCTGACCATAGCCAAGACATGATCCCTATGCTTTAGAATTCCCATGCCTCTGTGTGCAAATCATTAACCATTGTTGAACAGTCTGTTCTAGTCAACAGTCTAAGTGCTGCAATTGTACTGACTCGTATTATCCTTACCAAAACTCTATGAATCACTTACTACTATAAACTCACATTAAAAAATCAAGAAATATAGACAAATAGAGATTTAGAAAGTTGTCCACGTTCTTACAACTTGTCTAAGGTGAAACTCTTAATTACTATCTCTGTGAATAAGAAGAAAAATAGTTATTTCTTCTTAAGCAGTATTTACACATTTTTATTAAAAGAAAAAATATCGTATACCAAAGTAAATATTTCATGTTAAAATTATTTGTCTGATGATTTACCATAGCAAAGTTTCAATGTAAACTTCAATTTCTGTAATTCCCTCCACAAGAAGAAATTTCATAGAATAGTTAAAAATAGTGCATTAGTTATAAATCTTTCATCTAAAAAGGTTGGAAGCTATTAAGAATATTACAACATTTACAATATTTATTATTTGAAACAAAAAAGGAAAAGGCTTTATAATATTTATTTAGTAGATCCATGGAACACTGGAATTGAAAAGGACTGAATTTACCATTATCTAGGCCAGATATTCAACCTGATTGCCCTCAGTTGTTATTTATTTGTCCTGCAAAGTGATTTAGTTTCTGCTTGAAATTAAATTTTCTAATTTTTCTGAAAATTGAATAAATTCAATTTTTCTGAAATTGAATTAGTTGACAATTTTAAAATATTGAAAATCCAATGTAAAAATATCAATTTCCAGCATCTTACAAAAGATGAAACATGGTGCAATGGTGACCACCCATTCCTATGACAACAACCAGTTAGAGCTGAGTAGAGACTGGTTCATTCAGATGGACTCTGTACTACCTGGTTAGTCAAAGATCATGTATTGGTTTTCCATTAATACATAACAAATTACCATAAATATAGCAACTTAAAACAATACCTATTTATTAGCTTACAATTCCATAGGTCAAAAATGTATAGTAATTTGTTATCTACTTCATGGGTGGCATCTTAGTGAAGGGCCTCACAGGACCACAATAAAAATATCAGTTAGGCTGGGCTCTTACCTCAAGACTCCAGGGAAGAATCTGCTTCCAAACTCACCCAGATTGTTGGCAGAATTCTGTTCCTTGTGGTTGTAGAATTGAGGTCCCCATTTCCTAGTTGGCTCTAAGTCAGGGAACATTCTCAGTAATTGTGCGCCATTCATAGCTCCTTTCTTCATGTTCCCTCCATTTTCAGAGCCAACAATGGAATATCTGTCATGTTGAATCATTATTTTTTTTTTTAGATAGAGTCTCTGTCTCCCATGTTGGAGTGCAATGGCACAATCTCAACGTACTGCTCACTGCAACTACTGACTCCCGGGTTCAACCAATTCTCCTGCCTCCGCCTTCCGAGTAGCTGGGATTACAGACATCTGGCACTGTGCCCAGCTAATTTTTGTATTTTTAGTAGAGACGGGGTTTTGCCATGTTGGCCAGGCTGGTCTCGAACTCCTAACTTCAGGTGATCCACCTGCCTCAGCCTCTCAAAGTGCTGGGATTGCAGGCGTGAGTCACCATGCCCAAATCCTTATGTTTTAATCTCTCTGAATTTCTCTTTTACAACCACCTAGGAAAAACTGTCTGATTTTAAAGGGCTGATGTGATTAGTTAGGGGTTAGGTCACTAATCTTTTTTTTTTTTTTTTCTTCTGTCATTTTATTGTATTCCTTAGATTCCTTGGACTGGGAGGTCACTAATCTTATTTTAAGGACAACTGATAAGTAACTTTCATTACATCTACCAAATACTTTTGATCATGTATTATAGGAGCAACACCAGGGGCTGATATTATGGGACCATTTTAGAATTCTGTATGCTGTAGGTAGCATTGGACTTCTTGACGATTGTGAATGCAAAAATACCAAATGTACATGAGTATGTAGAGTAATGGAAACTCTTGTTACTGGAAGGAGATATATTAATGCTGCTATGCTATAATGCTATTGAGTAGAACATGTTCATGTATGCTTTATAACACAGAAATCCCACATCCAGATACATACTCAAGAAATGTACAATTAAAATGCGAACAAGGACACACAGCAAACGTTCTATGATTGTATAATATCCCTTATAGAAAATACAGAAACTCTCCCTATAAGGGATATATTATCCCTTCTGGAAAATAATCTCATTTTCTGAATAATGCAGTTGACTTATGGAGAGTGTCAACATAGCAGTCTTTGGCCATCTTTTGAATATTTTTGAGGTCTTCCATTTATAGCTGAATACATTTGCCTGAAATGCCTTAAGACAGACCCTTGGAAAAAATTCTATAAATGAGATTTGAGACTTAACATTATCATACAACAATTGTTCTAATTTTTTTCTGTAGGAAGCAGATGATACATTTCAACTTTGGGTATTGTCTATTACCTTAGCTAGCTATGTAAAAGTCTGTATGCTTCTTTCCAGAGATAAGCTATGTGTTTGCATAAGAGAATATGTAACATCTATAAGTTCTTTGCAGAATATGTAACATCTATAAGTTCCCTTTGCTAAAAATCATGTTTGTTTGCTTTATTTCCCCTAAAGAATTGGTAAGACACAAGTCCCTTTCTATCTCAAATAAAGACAGAAAATAAAATATGATTGGATCCTACTTATAAGCCACTTATTTCAGTTCTGACAGAAAGAAAAATAAGGGTCAGAACAACTGCTGTCCTCCATTGCTGGAAAGGTTGATCTGGCAGTGGCTTGTTTTAGGATGTCAGACAATATCCTCATGTGTTCTCCATCTCCAGCAAGGTACATACCCAGGACCAAGGACAGTTATGAAGATCAGTGAACCACCTTAGATGAAAGCTTTTAGCAGAAAGGAGAATATGCTGGCACTTTATGTGTTAGGAAATAAAAGCAGAAGGAAACCATGCAGCAGTCTCTTGATATCCTAGAAGTTATTCCTTATTGCAATTAAAATAGATCAAAGGGTAATCTTGGACACAGAATATAGATGTTAACACAGCAGACCCGAAGACACAGACACATTCTGCTGTTTCTTCTTTTTCTACTTTTACCTAATATAGGTAGAAGTAGAAAATTTTAACTTCATAAGTTGTTTTACATCAAGAAAAACATCATTTTTATTTTATTTCTATTTAAACAATAGTGCTGTTTCTGCTTTTCTAGAGCTTTTCCCATTCAATTTAACAGACTTCCATTGAAATTGCTATATATAATTGTATCTATCATTATTACCTTTGATAGTCATTAAAGTTAGTAACAAATATTGTTAATTTATTGTCTTCTCTCCTTCTGGGCACAGGGAAGAATTTTACTTTTCCATCAGTGAATACTTCACTATGTGCCTTTTTCTTTCTGTGATGCCAACTGGGAATAGAAGTTCCATCAGCCTGGACCACAGAATAAGGAAGGCAGCTATGTATAACATAGTCCAGTCAACTTACAATAGATGTAGCATAAAAAGTATCCCTGCATCGATGTTTTGAAATTATTATTGTAGCATATCCCAGCTATCCTGATTTATCCATGGTCAGAACAGTTTTGAGATTCCTTCTAGCTTGTCAAAATCATTCTGCCATTTCAGTAGTCTTCCCTAGTACATGCAATTTGCAGGGACAGAACAGAGACTTACAATATTTGAATGTTAGGTTTTTGTTTTGAGACAGGGTTTCACTCTGTCACCCAGGCTGGAGCCCAGTGTCACAATTATGGCTCACTGCAGCCTTGACCTCTCTAAACTCAGGAAATCCTACCACCTCAGCCTTCTGAGTACCTGGGACCACAGGTATGTGCCACCTCACCTGGCTAATTTTTGTATATTTGGCAGACAGATATTTGCCATATTTCACAGGCAGGTCTTGAACTCCTGGGCTCAAGCTACCCTTGAACCTTGGTTCTCAAAGTGCTAGGATTATAGGCATAAACCACCACATCTAGGCAAATATGAGCTTTTTACTGTCAATTATGTGATAATTTTTTTTAATTGTACCAAATATTGCATAACTGAACTTTAAGTTTTCTTCAATTTTTTTTCTCATAGGAATGAAATTTGACTTTCAATAACAATAATAATTTTCTACTTCATAAATATCTTTTATGAATTGGTTGTTTTGGGGAACACATACCTAGCTGTCTCCCCATCTTTTATGAATTTGTATTCTAAGTTATAATAAACACTAAAGGTACTCCAATTTTATACATGCTTTGTTGACAACATGCACATATAATCTGCAAATGTATTTTTCTTGTTAATGTGTAACAGATACATTAATGTGAATTGTTCTTGCCATTCTTCTCCCGCCATATAAAACATGTTCACAAATCAGATGATACATGTTAGTTTGTTCATGTTTTCACTTAGTGCCAATCTTAGATTCTGAAAATGGTGTATGATGCTTCTCAGACGAGCTGTAAAATAATACCTACATAGAATTTGGGATACTAGAATGATTAATTGATTATAATTACTTTCACTTTATATAGACAACTGATTGTGGGTTTTGATTGATTAGTGTAAAACACAGATGTAGAACTTTAAATGTCTAAAAACTTGAGTTTTCTCATAAGATATTAGAAAGGCTTGCAAAAACCGGGAGAAGGCTGCTGCCTGGTTTTCAAGGAGCAGATACTATATTGGCGATTTCACCAGAGTCCTTGAAACTGGTAAATAACCACTGAAAATCAGTTGATTTGTTTGTAATAAGCAAATTACTTGTAGCGTGGACCACAATATTGATGGAAGAACCACCCCATTCTGGGAAACAACAAACAAACAAAAAGTAGATTTCTTTGTAGACACGGAATTAGAATAAGGACAGTTTGTTGGATGACTTAAATGTGTAGTGGCTTAAAGCGAATCCAAATATTTTATTTGCATAATGATAAAAATACTGTTGCCTTGCATACTGGAAAGCAGTTTACTTAATTTTTACTTTGAATGTTTGCCTTCATGCTTCTCTTTTGTGCTACTACCAACTTCATTTTGATTGACATCTACATTTTTAAAATATGTTCATGTCAGGCCAGGCGTGGTGGCTCACACCTGTAATACCAGCACTTTAGGAGGCCAAGGTGGGTGGATCACAAGGTCAAGAGATCAAGACCATCCTGGCCAACATGGTAAAACCCCATCTCTACTAAAAATACAAAATTTAGCTGAGTTTGGTGGTGCTTGCCTGTAGTCCCAGCTACTTGGGAGGCTGAGGCAGGAGAATTGCTTGAACCTAGGAGGGGGAGGTTGCAGTGAGTCGAAATGGCACCACTGCACTCCAGCTGGCGACAGAGCAAGACTCTGTCTCAAAAAATAAAAAAATAAATACACACACACACAGACACACACATATATACACACATATATACACACATATATATTTGTTCATGTCTTCAACTTGGTTATAATAGGGCTTATGAGTCTGAAAAAAACCTCTCTTTGTTTTATGTAACATTGCTTATCTCTGCTTAATCTCCTCTGAGTGAAATTGACAGTGAGATTCCCCCAAGACAACCTATTTTCCTTATTTCCAGACTTCTGACTTATCTTATTTAAATATCCACTCACTGACAATAGTAGGTGTTGCCTGGGTAATAAAGACGATGGTCATATGTTCAATTTTCTGGATAGCTTTTTGTTTTTTTTAATGTAAGCAAATTTCTAATAGTCAGGTGAAGCACTTGCCAGGTATAAAAAAATCATCCATCTGTGAATATTTGCTTTATGTTTCTTTTATTTTTTTCCCTTCATAATTTATTTTCACTTAGCACAGATGCTCTGTAAAGAATTATAAAAATGTTTAGAGTTTTTGCAAAGAATATGCTGTTTGAAGTTTACATCATCAAATGCTCATTGATTCCTGAAAATACCATCATCAACTCAATCAGTAAATTTCACTTAAAAACACACAGATAAGGCAATTTGCCTTTGTGTTGCAGAGGAAAATGAACAGCTATCAGAAAAATTACTATCTACTATGAATAAAGTATTTTATTTTAATCTAATCTTTTTATAAGATTGTCTCTATTACTAAGTTGTGATTATTCATTTTTTTAAAATGTGTAGTTTGATTCTAAATGGACAAATTATTTTGAGTACGATATAAACTATTGGAATCTACCAATGTATTATTTGCTTTTTAAATTGCTCCTTTCACAACAGCTAAAAAGAAGAGAGCAAACAATGGTTCCTTCATATCTTGGAATAGTTTATCTTGCAGAAGTTGTAATATAATCATGTACTTACTTTTTCTTTGGTATTGTGATATGATTATTCAACATTTAATATATGTTGGGCTTACAAATAAATCTTTAGATGATCATACTGAGCTCTATATAAGACTTCCATTTTGTTTGAACTTAAATATTAGGCAAATTTTCTTGTTGATTTTACCCTAAGATGAGTATTCTAAAGGATCCAATTTTTGCAAGGAATTAAAAGGTCAGAACAATAAATCAAAAAACTGCTACTCAAATTAAACATAGCACATACTACTTTTCCAGCAATGTGAAAAGGTAGCTTTTCCACCTATTCTGATAGATTGATTTGAATGATCTCAAAAACTGATACTAAGGCTAAAATAGAATAATGCAAACATTGAAAATGCTGCATTCAAGAGCAATAGCACCCTGTCTCATGTAACATGCATATATTGAGTTTCTTCACTATGTAAAGGCCAGAGAAGAAATACAAAACTGATCCCCAAATCCCCAATGTACTACAGGTCACCTTGTTCCAAAAGCATTGGATATACAGAAATCAGAAGACAAAACCAAATCAACATGATAGTTCAATTGTAATACAAGTCAAAAAGAGAAAACAACATATTTATATCTTTCATTTTTAGCAAATGAGAGGAACAAATGAAATTTACAGAAGATCAGCGTAGCAAAGACACTTTTTGAAGGTAGTTAAGCTTAGGTAAAAGTCATAGGCTGGCAGCTATGACTGTCATTATTTAGTAGCATCCTAACAACAGAACCTGCCTTTTATTTAGCACCATGATGGTTTTTCTAAGCAGGGTTCCTTCAGTCCGTCAGAAAAGTCACATCTTCTTCAGTAAATACCAACAAAAAATTTGTTTCTCCCCAGGGCATCTAGTGGGTTACTTTCAAGCTGGGCAGTGAATAACTATTTGTTTTGTTGTTTTACCATAAAAGAGACCTTGGAAGCTTGTAATTTTGAGAACATTGCGTGAAGTATGTGTTTCGTTTATTTGTTTGAAGAAATACTATTTCAGGTTATAGGCAAGAGTTGTCTTTGTATATTTTTTCATGGGTCACTAAAAAATTGCTGGATGTGACTAAGAATAGCTGCCTAACAAGCTACATTTTGACAAAACTGCATGGTAATAGGATGAAGGGAAAAACTGATACAATAGAATTCATTAGATTGAGCCATATGAAATTGCTGATATAGATCAAATTTAACCTCAAATGTACCCATTTAAAATTGAGCAACCTAATAATTAGAACCCATTTTGTCTCATTTGTGTCTGAAGCCCTCAAGACTGGGAATAATGCAACAGATGTCAATTATCCCAAAAGTTTCCAAGAAAGGTGTTCGATCTTTTAACCAGGATGGGCTAAGAGATGCCTAAATTGATTCTGACTGCAGTGATCACCCACCTCCAACCATAAAAGCATAGAGAAAGAAAATTAATGGAGGAGATGTCCTTTAGAGAATGTAGGGGACAGTTGTCTGTTCTTTCTTCCAGGAGTAGGAGGAGAATGGATTTCTGCTATACTTTAAGTGGAAAGAGTCAAAAGGCAGCCGCCATCTCAACCTACCTAGGCTACAGGGAGCCTTCCTGTAAGCATTTTGAAAGGAAATTGATCCAAAACAATTATTGGGTGACATAGTCTATAAGGGCCTGACAGGCTGTGGATTCCAAGTACTAGAATCAGTCAGGCACCCTGTGCATTACAGGTATATAGTAGGAGGCTGCAGCGAAGGTATCTACAAGACTCCCATAAAAGCAGATAGTGAAAAAATCAGGTTGGGACCTTGGCCAGTCTCACTGGACAGGAACATTATTTCACAAATGATTCAATACTGCTGTTTCTCTTTAATTTCTCTCCTTGAGTCCTATCTTAGAGAGGTCACATACTTGAATGTGTTGCTAATTATACAATGTAAAAACACAAAAGTAATGTCACAGCATAAGCTGGGTTGCCTTGCCTAGGCTAAGGTTCTCTTTCATTAACTCTTGTTTTTGCTATCACTCTCATTTTGGTTCTTATTTTCCTCTCTCACTATTGCTTCTTTATTTTCCTGTTTGTTTCTGAGTTACTTACAGTTACTTAACAGGCCAACCCTTCCTATGGGAAGTTTAGATTCCAAGTCATGGAACAAGATTGCCACTTCTCTGTTCAGCCTATTAGATTTCTACCAGCTCTTCCAGCCTTGCTTAGGTGTTTCCCCTCTCACCCATACTCTAGGAATTCCCATCCTCCCACTAAACAACTCACCCCACCACCACTTCTCTTTTTTTCCCAAGGGTCCTCTATGGGTGAAGGAGCTCCTTATCTTCAGAAAGCTTTACATTGCCCAGGATAAAGTAAAACAAAATACTTATTAATTGTGATGACCTTTAGGAATGGCAGCAAGGGATATCTAGTAAATTTAATAAAAGTAATATTTAGATGGTTTCTCAATATATATAGATTCTGTATCAATGCAGCTTCACATAGTAAGCACAAAACAATTTTGTCTTTTCAAATCTGGTGGCAATACCTCACACAAGCCCTTTGGCCTTTACTTCTGAATTATTTATTACTATGACTGATTCAGAACATCATTTTGGATTCTGTCTTTCCCATGATTCTTAGTTGTCACGATTGCAACACATCTGAAAATGCTCTATGCTGAATTCTACTAAAAACAGATATAGAAAACACACTCACGCACACACAGCAAGTTGCCTAAAAATTCAAGAGAATATGGTGTCATGGCTAAACACCTGGTTTATTGATGGGAAAAGGCAAGGGAACAACCAACTACTTTTATGAATAAAAGGATTTTAACAGAAGGTATCTTTACAACATCAATTCCTGATTTTTATTCCACTTAATGATAATGCTGTCAACAATTCATGTACATAGAAAAGATTTTCATGGACGGAGACGCCTGTTACTCCAAGAGCTGAGAGTTATCTGTGTTGAGGCACATCTGTAACCCATTCCCAACACTCAGATCTGGATGCTATGCGTTAGGGATTATTGCCAGGACTAGCTTCATTTAAAGTTTCTATAAGAAACCCGAAAGATGAAGTGCCCAGTAAAATCTTCAAGTTCACAAATGACACTAAGCTCCTCTGGGTAATTAAATGTCAAACTGATAAGAATAAACTGCAGAAAAATCTTTCCTGATTGTGTGTGAGGTCAGGACACAGAAGAGGAACAACCCTACAGGTGTGTAAATATAGTAGATTAAGAAAAATAACCATATTTGACTCTTGAGCACCAGTGATTACACAGAATAAAGATTTGTGAGTCGTTATCTTTTCTTCCTGGAGGGCTCCACCTGAAGTCTATGGTGGCAAACACAGTTACTATTATTCTGTGAATCATTAGAGATGCTGCTGCAAATGAATCAGAAACAGTAGCAATTCAAACACTTTCATATGTGTTACTTTGTTACTTTGTTTAATTCTCAAAGCAATACTGTAGGATAATTTCTAGTGCATTTACAAATGAGGAAAGCGAGAGTTACGAAGTGATATATCCTTGCATTAAAGCATATGACTCTGCAATTAGCTCTGGTTGCTGTACCTAAAGAAAGATGAAATTGAAAAATGTTCAGAAATGGACATTTAAAGTAAGGACAAGAACTAAAGAGGGGAAGAGATTTTTAGAAGAGCATATACTTTACCCTTTTTTAAAAAGTAGGAATCCTTGATCCTGGAAAAATGATTTGAATACTGAACATAATATGGCTTGAATAAAGCTCTAGAACTCTAGATTTAATTAGGAAATACCATGATACTTTAAAATGATATACTAGTTTGCTAGTGCTGCCTTAACAAAATACCACAGTTTCAATGGCTTAAATAGAAATTTATTGTCTCACAGTTTTAGAGGCTAGAAGTTCAAAATCAAGATATCTGTAGGAGTGGTTGCTTTTGAAGGCAACAAGGAAAGGAGATGCTACCTCTTTGGATTACAGAAACACATTTTCTTCTTGTGTCTCTTCACAAGGTTTCCCCGCTATACATGTTTGTCTCTGTGTCCAGATTTCTGTTTTCTATAAGGACACCAGTCATACTGAATCAGGGCCCTCCCTAATGACCTTATCTAAACTAATTAAATTTGCAATGACCCCATTTCCAAATAAGGTGATTCCAGGATACTGAGTGTTGGGACTTCAACATACGGAGTTTGAGGAGACACAATTCAACCCGTAACAAATGGCAAAAAAGCACAACAGAGTAGGTGTTATATTCATGAAAGTTACCAGTATGAATAAGAACAAGACCTAAAGGCTTTATGTGCAGGCGAAAAACAAAGCATTGAGAGAACAATAGCCAATAAAGAGATGTGAATGTTGATGGGGGGAGAATGTGTGTCCGCCTTAGCATTATAATCTTGTAGGGTTGTAGACAGCCATCAAGATCACTGTTTTTGCACAGTCAAGCAGTATTTGGGAGAAAGTCTGTGCTCTTCTCTCCTTGACTAACAACAAAACCAATTGATTTAGCCTAATATGATATTTGTACTGAAATTTATTTCTGCCAGCTATTTACATTTTTATTTTTATTTATTTTTCTTTTTGTAGAAATGGGGTCTCCCTGTGTTGCCCGTGTTGGTTTTGAACTGCTGAGCTCAAGCAAACCTCCTGTCTTAGCCTCTCAAAGTGCTGGAGTTAAAGGTAGGAGCTGTCGGCCTGGCCATTATTCCAGTTATTAATATTTTTATCCCAGAAAAAGATTAGCCCCAAATATTTAAAAATATGGCTCGCCACAAAACCTAAATAATCTCAACCCTTCAATTGTATAGTGAAAACTTCAGGCTTGGCTTTCTCTTTCAGATAAAATAAAAACAAAAACACTTTAGACAAGTTTATTCTAGATACTTTAATAGTGATAGTTTCTAAAATGTGCCTCAACCACATTTCTTCATGTAATTGAAGAAGTACTTCAATTAAATATTATTTTATTTGGGGCGTAATCAGCACCATACTACAATGTTACATATTATCTATGCTATGATGGCCTGTGAGATGTTTTAAGTTACGTAACATATCAAGGAAATTACAACTAATCCTTGCTGTCTATAAGTAAGACATAAAGCGGTAGAGAGAGAAATAAATTTTTACATATTTGTTACTGCATCCATCCTTTCCAGATATATCTTTAGTTAAAAATGACCCTCAATTTAGTCTTGATTATAATGACACCTTATGCATAGGCCTGCATTATGACTATTTTATTAAGGTTATTGCCCATGAATTTATGGCTTGTAAGGTGTCTCCACAATTATTTTTATTTTATGCTGATCCTCCGAGTCCATAGAAAAATAGAATTGACCATTTCCTTCTCTCACCCTTGAGTCTTCTGGCTTGTCTCTAGAGTGCCAAATGGTTGGGGGTTGATTGACAGCTTTGGCAATGTTAATGCAAACACCAGGCAAATCTAACTAATGGCGGAGAATTGATGATATGCAAATACCGTACTGGTACCCACAGACTTCTTGTCAGTGGCTGACCTAAATCGACTTCTGCTTTGTAGAGCAGAAAGAACACTGAAATTGTAGAAACTGGTTTGCAATGCCCTTTAAAAGAGAAGCGATTACTTGAGACTAGGTACCAACTGGAATTTGTATTTGGCCTAAAATATGTGAATCCAAGAGCATGAAACAGAGAGAATTGCTGTGGGCAAGGAGAAGTGGTACAACTGCCCTACCAAAGGTCACTACCGAAGGTCAGGGGAGAAGGGACTTTATCTTCCTGTTAAGAGGATAGGAGAGCTTCCTTTTAGATATTTAATGGAGGAAAAATAAGAATAAGACTTCTTGTTTTTAACTTTCCACTTTTCATTTTTTGGGAGTACATAGTAGGTACATATATCTACAGGGTACATGACGTATTTTGATAAAGGCATGCAATGGATAACAATCACATCATGAAAATGGGTTATCCATTTCCTCAAGAATATATCCTTTGTGTTATGAACAACCCAATTGTACTCTTTTGTTATTTAAGAATATACAATTCAATTATTATTAACTGTAGTTGCCACTTGGTGCTATCAAATACTAGGTATTATTAATTATTTCTATTACTTTTGTACCCATTAGCCATTTCCATCTTCCCCCAAGCCCGCTACTCCCTTGTTGGTCTTTGCAGCCTCTGGTAACCACCCTTCTACTCTCTATCTACATCAGTTCAACTATTTTAATTTTTACCTCTCACAAATAAGTGAGAACATATGAAATTTGTCTTTTTATGCCTGGCTTATTTCACTTAATATAATGACTTCCAGCTACATCCATGTTGCAAATGACAGAATCTCATTCTTTTTTATGGCTGAATAGTACTCCATTGTGTATATGCACCACATTATCTTTATCCATTCATCTTTTGATGAACATTTAGGTTGCTTTAAAATCTTGGCCATTGTGAACAATGCTGCAACAAACATAATATCTTTTCAATATATCAATTTCCTTTCTTTTGGCTATATATCCAACATTGGGATTGCTGGCTTATATGGTAGCTCTATTTTTAGTTTTTATGAAGAACCTCTTAATTATTCACCATAGTGGTTGTACTCATTTACATTCTCACAAACATCATACCAGTGTTCCCTTTGCTCCGCATCCTTGCCAGCAATTACTATTGCCTGTCTTTTGGATGAAAGCCATTTTAAATGAGGTGAGATGTTTCATTGTTGTTTTCATTTGCATTTCTCTGATAATTAATGATGTTGAGTATCTTTTCATATACCTTTTGGCCATTTGTATGTCTTCTTTTGAGAAATGTCCATTCAACTATTTTGCATTTTTTAATTGAATTATTAGATTTTTTTCCTATTGAGTTGTTTGAGTTCCTTATTCTATTTATTAATCTCTTGCCAGGTGGATAGTTTGTAAATATTTCTTAAATTCTGTGGGTTATCTCTTCAATGTTTTTGTTTTGTACGGTACATAAGCTTTTTAACTTGATGTGATCCTGTTTGTCTACTTTTGTTTCATTCCCTGTGCTTGTGGAGTATTATTATTCAAGAAATCTTTGCTGAGTCCAGTGTTCTAGAGCATTTCCTTGATGTTTTCTTGTAGTAGCTTCACAGTTTGTGGTCTTAGATTTACGTCCTTAACCCATTTTAATTTGATTTTTGTATATGATGAGAGATAGGAGTCTTGTTTCAATTTTCTGCATATGAATATCCAGCTTTCCCAGAATCATTTATTAAAAAGACTGTATTTTCCCCAGTGCATCTTCCTGGAACTTTTGTCAAAAATGAATTCACTGAAGTTATGTAGATTTGTTTCTGGATTCTGTATTCTGTTCTGTTGATCTATGTTTCTGTTTTTATGGCGGTAACCTGCAATTTTAGTTACTATAGTTTTGTAGTAAACTTTGAAGTCAGGTAATATGATTTTTCCAGTTCTTTTTGCTAGAATATTTTTAGCTAACTGGGTCTTTTGTGGTTCCATACAAATTTTACAATTATTTTTTCCCATTTCTGTGATTAATTTCATGTTATTTTGGTTGGGATTGCATTAAATCTGTAGATTGCTTTGAGTAGTATGTATATTTTAACAATATTGATTCTTTAAATCTGTGAACATGGAATATCTTTCCATCTCTTCTGTCCTATTTAATTTCTTTCATGAATGTTTTATAGTTTTCATTGTAGAGATTTTCCACTTCTTTGGTTAAGATAATCCTAGGTATTTAATTTTACATATGGTTATAATAAATAGGATTACTTTTAATATTTGTCTCAGATTGCTCACTGTTCGCATATATTGATTTTTTATCCTGCAAATTTATTGCTTTGTTTGTTAGTTCTAACATTTTGGTAGAGTCCTCGGGTTTTTCTAAATATAAGATTATATCATCTCTAAGCAATGATAATTTGACCACTTCCATTCCAATTTGGATGCCCCGTATTTCTTTCTCTTATCTGAATTCTCTAGCTAGGACTTCCAGTACTATGTCGAATGACAGTGGTGAAAGTGGGCATCCTTGTCATGTTCCAGACCTGAAGGGAAAACCTTTCTGCTTTTCCCCATTCAGTATGATACTAGTTATATTTTTGTCATATATGGCATTTGTTATGTTGAACTATGTTTCTTCTATATATATTTTTATAGGACTTTGTCATAAAACAATGTTAAATTTTATCAAATGCTCTTCCAGCATCAATTGAAATGATTGTCTGGTTTTTGTCCTTCATTCTCTTGATGTGATGTATCACACTGATTGATTTGCATATGTTGAACCATCCTTGCATCCCTCGGATAAATCCCACTTGGTCACAAGGAATGATCTTTTTAATGCATTGTTGAACTCAGTTTGCTAGTACTTTGCTGAGGATGTTTGCATCAATATTTATGAAGATATTCACCTATAGTTTTCTTTTTTTGAGGTGTCTTTGTCTGATTTCTGTATCAGGGTAACACTGACCTCATAGAATATATTTATAAGTACTCCCTTCTCCTTTTTTAAAAAATCATTTGAGTAGAATTTGTATTCGTTTTTTAAATGTTTGATAGAATTTAGAAGTAAAGCCATCAGGTCCCAGGCTTTTCTCTATTGGATGATTATTTATTATGGCTTTGGTCTCATTACTTGTTATTGGTCTTTTCAGGTTTTCAATTTCTTCCTGGTTCAATATTGGTAGGCTGTTTGTGTCTAGGAATTTATCCATTTCCTCTAGGTTTTTCAATTTAGTGGCATGTATTAATAGTTCCTCATAGTAGCCTCTAATAATTCTTTGAAATTATGCAGTATCAGTTATAATGTCTTCCTTTTCATATCCAATTTTATTTATTTGGGGCCTCTCCCATTCTTTTCTTTGTTCGTCTGGAAAATAATCAATTCTTTTTATTTTTGCCAAAAAAAAAAAAAAAAAAAAACCAACACAACTTTTTGTTTCATTGAGCTTTTGTATTGTTTTCTTAATTTAAAATTCATTTATTTCTTCTCTAATCTTAATTATTTCCTCTACTAATTTTGGATTTGATGTGCTCTTTTGTAGTTCTTTAAGATGAATTATTAGGTTTTATATATATGAAGTTTTTCTTCTTTTTGGATGTAGGCAAATATAGCTATACATTTTTCTCTTAGTACTGCTTTCACTGTATCCCGTATGTTTTGGTATGTTGTATGTCTATTATCATATGTTTCAAGAAATATTTCAGTGTCTTTCTTTCTTTCTTTCTTTTTGAGATGGAGTCTCTCTCTCTCTGCCAGACTGGAGTGCAGTGGCACAATCTTGGCTCTTTGCAACCTCTGCCTCCCAGGTTCAAGCAATTCTCCTGCCGCAACCTCCCAAGTAGCTGGGACTACAGCCGTGAACCACTACGCCTGGCTAATATTTTGTATTTTTACTAGAGACAGCATTTCAACATGTTGGCCAGGATGGTCTCGAACTCCTGACTTCAAGTTATCTGCCTGCCTTGGCCTCCCGAATTGCTGGGATTACATGTGAGGGCCACTACATCCAGCTTTTAACTTCCTTCTTTGTTTATTGACCTACCAGGAATTCAGAAGCATATGGCTTCATTTTCATTTTTTTTTAATTTCCTCCAAAATCCCTGTTACTGATTTCTAGCTCTGTTCTATTGTGGTCAGAGAAGATGCTTGATATTTTTGCATTTTTTGAATGTTGTAAGACTTGTTTTGTGACCTAAAATATGGTCTATTTTAATTCATGAGCTGAGAAGAAGAATGTGTATATTGCAGCTGTTGGATTAAATGTGTAAATATCTATTAGGCCCTTTTTTTCCACAGTGTAGATTAAGCTTGATGTTTCTTTGTTGATTGTTTCTCTGGGAGATGTGCCTAATGCTGAAAATGGAGTGTTGACGTTTCCAGCTATTATTGTATTGATGCCTATCTCTCTCTTTAGCTATAACAACATTTGCTTTATTTATCTGGGTGCTCCAGTGTTGTGGGAATATATATAAATGTAAATTTATATATTCTCTTGAAGCTCCAATGGGTATCAATTCTTCCAGCTTCATGAAGAGTACTTACTTTTAAAATGTCACCTAAACTATCTCCTTGGTATTTTTTATTACCTTATATTCATTATATTCATTCAGAATATTCATTATATTCATTATATTGAATATAATGAATATATTGAATTATATTATATTACCTTACCATTATATTACCTTATATTCATTATATTCATTTAGAATATTCATTATATTCTCTTGCTGAATTGACTCCTTTATCACTATATAATAATATATATCATTATATTTTCATTATGCCTTCTTTATCTCTTTTTACAGTTTTTGTCTTGAAAGCTATTATATCTGATAAACATAGCTACTTCCACTCTTTTAGGGCTTCCGCTGGTGTGGAATATCCTTCTCCATCTCATTATTTTCAGCCTATGTGTATCTTTACAGGAAGAAACATACTTTTAAGAAGTGTGCTGTAAACACAGATCATTAGGTCTTGTTTTTTTCTTCCATTCGGCCATCCTATGTATTTTTATTGGATAATTCAGTCTATCTACATTTAATGTTATCATTGATAAACAGACACATACTCCTGCCACTTTGTTATTTATTTTCATTTATCTGGTTGTCTTATCCATGTTCAAGGACCCTTGTGATTATACTGACACATGTAAATAACCTAGGATAACCTCCTTATTTTAAGGTCAGCTGATTAGCAAAATTATTTCCATCTGCCACCTCAATTCCCAACTAACATGTTCACAGATTCTGGGGAGCTGGATGTGGACATCTTTGGAAAGCCGTTATTCTGTTCATCAGAGTGACTGTCTCCTTCCCTGAGCCTAGAAGTTTTATTCAGGAGAACTCTTATTTTTCAAATACCAACATCTTGGTTTTATTTCATATGACAATTGCCCAGCTAATAAAATCCAATGTTCTGGTCTCCACGGCACTACAGAGGCATGATGTGGCAGTTCCAGCTAATGAGTTATAAGGGAAACACCATGGAATGTTTCTTTCAGAGATTTTGCTTTCCTGGTAATAAATGTTACCCCTTTCTCTCTGCAGTATTGCTTTAAAGTCTAGAAGAACTACAATCACCTTATAACTGAGAATGATAGGAATGAATACATCAAGCTTTCTGTATTAAGCATAAGAAGTACAAATAGGCAAAGAGCCTTGGTCACTGGTGACATTGTCTAGTTGTTGTATTGTATCAGTGTAGGGCTTGCCTGTGGGTCTTCTTGTACATGTGAAATAAATACTACATACTTAAGTCATTATAATGGGAATTTTAGTTGCTTGTTGCCAAATGAAATCTTGCTTATTAGCCTACATGAGAGCAAGAACCTTCTCTATCTTGTTTACCCCTTTGATTCCAAAATCCAGGGCAGCGAACATACATTAGGTGCTTAATACATGCCAGTTAAACTTCTCTACAGATGTTCACTTTCAATCTATATTTAAATAAGTCAAAATTAACTAGTTTAAGAAAGGAGGGTGTGTAATTCATATAAAACTAAGAGTACATGTGTGTCCTGATGTGACAGTAAGCTTGTTGTATTCAGAGAACTAACGGAAAGTGATATAGCTGTGAAATAAGCAGGGAAGGAAGTAAGGTTGCAAGATAAGCATGGTGAGATCAGCTGGCGGTGAGATCATGCCCTGAAGGTCATGTTACTTTTTTTTTAATTCTAAGAGTATCAATCACTGATGGACAAATTTTAGTTGAGGTTATCATATTTGTATGTTTAAAAACTCATTTAGGATGCTGTGAGAAGAAAGGTGGGTAATTAGTTCAAGAGAGATTAGGAGGGTATGAAAATCATCTAAGTGAGGGATGATGAAAACCTTACGTGGCATGGTGATCCTGGAAATGGAGAGAAATAGATGGATTGGAGAGACATTAGGAGATGAGATGATAGGACATGGCATTTGACTAGATGTTGGGGCAGGAGAGGAAAGAGGTTGTGTTAATTCCGGTCCCTGGCAGTATATGTGGGAGGATCTGTGACAGCAATATCCTGGCATTTTTCTGCTGGAGATAACTTTCTCAGAATTCTCTGTTGAATGTTCCAAGTTAGTAAGTGCAGGGCTATGACATAAACTTGTAAATGCTTCAGAGCCCAGGGTGAGGTACAAGTGACAATGAGTGACTGAAGATAAAGCTGACCAGATACAGGGCTTGGCTGACAGCGAGGGCTGTGAAAAGCTTTGTAATATACCTAATAGAATCTATTTATTTTTTCTTTCTTATCTGCTTATTGAGGGCACTTTTTTAGGAGCTGTGTACATGAAGATGAATACACTGATTTCAATGACCTCAGAATCTAGTGAAGAGTTTCTCAAGTGATTCAGGAATGGGTCATAGGCGAGCTGAGCTGGAGACCTGCCCTAGATCTCGGGACGGCCCAAGCAACCTCTTCCACTTAACACTTGTGTGAGGTGCACATGGACTGTAATTTCTACATCTGTTCTGTGGAAGACTTTGGAGTTCACTAGTCCTGGAGACAAGTTAGACAAATAAAGATAATAGTAATAATAACAGTATACTATAATTACGTAATGAGAAAATATAAGGTAATAAAAAATACCAAGGAGACAGTTTAGGTGACATTTTAAAAGTAAGTACTCTTCATGAAGCTGGAAGAATTGTTACCCATTGGAGCTTCAAACCTAAAAATTCTTTTAGAGATTGAATTCTAAGCTTTCTTATTTGTTTTTTCTGTAATGACTTACTTTTCCAGGCAAGATGACATAAGACATTTTCCATCATATTTCATCAACTGCTGAACTTTAAATATACAGTAGTCAGAGAACAGATGACAGTGTAATGAAGTATCTCTGTACCATTTCCCCCTCTGGGTAAGAAGTGGACATGGAGAGGTGATATAGCTTCTCATTAAGTTGAACCTAGGCAGTTCCTGAAGTGATATCATGCTCGTCCAATTATTTACTTTCTTCTGCTTCCAGGAATATAAACTATAGTTATCTGGGAAGCTTCCAATGCTTTTATGCAAAAGTGATCATTTTGTATCTCCTAAAATTGTGTGTTTTCCTGTGAAATTACTATTTCTCTCCACAAATTTGCTTGTCTATCCAATAGCATTATGTTTTAATTTTTTGTAGCTAAGCACTTTGATAAATCTATATGTTTCTATTGTTTTGCTCTTTGTTTTTAGTTCAAGGAAGAATTTGGAAGGTTAAATAAAATGGCTGTTGGTTAAATCCAGTGGTACTGCTCCAGTACAACTGTTCCACAAAATTTTCATTAGATTCCAAGGAGTTTTAATTGTGATTTAGAGTTGAATTAAAATAGATGAAAGGATCTTCTGAAGTGATTGTAACAATTGAACTTGAAACTTGGCCTAGAAGCTCATTTAGTTTATTGAATCACTGAAGATTAAAGTGAATATAAAACTATTTAAAATATAATTAATTACACTTCATTACTGCATCACATTTTGATGGAAATAACACCCAGACATGTTGATCTGGTCTCAAACTCCTCAAAATCTGTGGTGTCAGCCATTGAGAACAATGTTAAACTCCATCACTACATTTTTCTTTTCTTTCTTTCTTTTTTTTTTTTAGAGACAGAGTCTCCCTCTATCACCCAGACTGGAGTGCAGTGGTGCTATCTTGGCTCACTGCCACCTCTACCTCCTGGGTTCTAGCAATTTTCCTGTCTCAGCCTCCCAAGCAGCTGGGACTACAGGTGCATGCCACTATGCCCAGCTAATTTTTCTGTATTTTAGTAGAGATGGGGTTTCACCATGTTGCCCAGGCTGGTCTCAAACTCCTGAGCTCAGGCAATCTACTCACCTCGGCCTTCCAAAGTGCTGGGATTACAGGCATGAGGCACCTCACCCAGCCCATCACTACCTTTTTCAATGAACAGATATATTATGAATCCAGTGAAACCCTAATCATGAAGAGTCAGCCTTTGCCTCAAAGCCTATGTCTAAGCTTTATCCTTCCTCAGAGTACTTAAATTGCAAATGAAGCTTTTTAGACTTTCAGCATTTAACACAAAAACCATTCTTCCATTTCATAAATGCAGTACGTAGGCTGTTATACACAAGCACTATGAAAGGGCTGCTAACCACCTCAGCCCACTGTTATAATCAAGCTTTTTGTGATAAGAGTGTTTTAAACCATCTTGACAAATGCTTATAATTATAATAGTTATCATGTGGAACACTCAGTATCCTCCAAGGGATTTTAAGTAGATGATAGAATCTTCATTTTAAAAGACTTTATCAGTCAGTAGATTTCCATTCTTATGTACGACAAGTGCATTTTAGATATATAAAACCACAATAAATGTTCTCTTAACTATGTCAACTGTTTTAGTAATCAAGCCCCTTTCTTTCAAAAGTATTTAAACTCTCATTCAGTTTACTTCTAGAAGACATAATGACATTCCTCCACATAAGCAAGGAGAATGTCTTGCATTTATATTCTCTCTTATCAGACTCCAGAGTTTTAGCAGTTAGGTCACTGGGATAATTAGGCGGCCAGAGCTTCTCATCCCCTTTTGCCTACCTGTCAACTCTAATGGCTGGCAAAAGATAATTTGCCGAATTGAAAACGTTGCTATGAGGCTGGAGGTAAGTGTATGACAAAGTAAGCAAATTTACAACCTGTCACTTTTAAAGGCTCTGAGGAATAATTTATGAGCTCTTGAAAACAATGTCAGCTTCATGGCCCAGAAAATATGGACATTTCTTATATAAGTCCTAAAATATTTATCTGATAATTTTAAAATATAGGAAAGTTTGACCAGAATGTTCCACTACGGCTGTCGCGCAGTTTCAGAGTGAGATGGGCATGTAATGTGTAGGCACTGTTCAGTTCTCAGCATGGGCATATTTCAGATTAACCACAGGTTGTATGCTCAGTTTGTCTTTTACTTAAATTTCAGAGCTTAAAGGTTCAAAACTGTCTTTCATATATTTTGATTTTCCCACTAGCATTTACTATAACAGGCAATAAGTGAGAGATATCTGTGTTTTCTAGAATCAGACTTCTTACTTTGTTTTGACTTTGTAAGTCAATATTTAACCCCATCCTCTACTCAGATATCTTGCATATATAGCTCTGTAGTAGAGGATGCAATCAAAAGTTGATTTAAAAAGTCAAAATGAAGCAATATTTTTTTATATATGTGCATATATGTGTGTGTGTATATATATATATATACACACACATATATTTATATATAAAATTATTTCATATATAAAAGGAAATGGATATAGGTTTAAATAATAAAAATGTTAAATTACTTGATCATTTTCTTCTTTAATTAAGTAGCTAAACATGGTAAGAGAAAGATGTACTTAGAGTCTAAAGTCTAAGGCTTTCTTTTTGGTTTTTCATTCTGATCCTCTCACATTCAAAAATCAAAGTTAAACTATTAAGCTTGTGGTGTTGTAAACTTAGTAGTTTACAAATTAAACTACTAAGTAATAGTTAAGCTACTTAGTAGTTAAATTCTAGTAGACTGTAAGTACAGTAAAGAGAGCTGCCCCCCTCACATTGACTCTTTCCCCTTCTATGTTTGTGTCTTTATGGAGTGTGCTTATTTACTGAAAATGGTAGTGTCAGAGCCACAAATCCGTAGGACTATTTTGCTTTTCACAGTCTGAGGAAATGACAAAATCTAAGTCAATGAACTGGGTGGTACTGGAATATTGTTGGTGTGTGTAAAAACACAAACATATTTTTTTTTGTTTTTAATAATGTGTGGGCAGTTATTTGATGTCAGGGCCACTGGAAGATTAATGTCTCTTCATTGAGAATAGTTTTTATCCTATAAGAATAATTAAACTGAGAAAATTAGAAGCTTCATGTAAGCAGCTTCTCTGTTCTTTGGTGTGGTGTAAAGTCATTATGAAATGGGTTAGCATTTATTCTCATGCTTTAGTAATGGAATATTCCATGAAATTTTCTTCCTGTATAAACCCATTTTAAAAATTCCAGTGTGCCCCTTTAAATTCTAATTGTGCTTTTTGGTTCTTCTGGGTGGAACACATTTTGGGCTTTTTGTTTGGTTGCACTGGGGATATTAGCAGACCACAGCTCTCCCCAGTCCCAAAAGTAGGCTGCTGTGGGGGTATGTAGGGGCAGGTACTGGGGAAGTGAGAATTAAAATCCTCAACACAACTGTACTTGATGTCACTGACGTGTCTTAACTATTGTCAGTATTACCATTCCTGGTAAGCACTATGGATTCTCCATGGTCAGGTTCCCTATCTTCTCTGTTTGTTTCTTGGCCCCTAGACTCTGCTAAGCCTGTTTGCTTCCCTTAATTAATTTCATAGAATTAATGCCTCCTTGCAATATTAAAAATTCTAGCTGTCAGGGCTGCCCTAGAACTGATAGCAAAGTATCCCATGACCATATGTGTGCTTGGAAGGAAATAGACAACACAATGGTGAGAAATCGTATGCCTCTGTGTGGTTGGCATCAGAGGCTCACTGTGATCAGAATTGAAAAGTGTGTCGGCATTTGTCCTCATTCTGCTGCTCAGCATAGTGCTTCTGACAGGCAATGCTTCATCATGGAAGTAGATTTGAAGAGGACTTGTGCAGTATGCTGTACTTCCATAAATCAAAGAACTGGGCTGCCCAAATCCTCCTATTTAGGAATAGATGGAATTGAAAATGAAATTCCTAGTATGAACACTTAGCTGAAAATGTTAGCAACTGGGACAGGGAGTGGGAGATAAAAGAATAAGGACTGGGTGATTTATTAAATTGACACAATCCCTAATTTTGCAATTTAACACCATTTTCTTTGTTCTGCTCTCAGTAGAGATGAAGAACAGCTGGTCAGTATCGCCTATGTAAGAATCTATCATTTTCTTGAATGCCATTAATAAATTTCCTCACAACCTTAGAAAAGACCAATTCCTTTAATCTTTCAAAAATGCTAAATCAAAACTTCATTTATTCTACCAGCAGGAATTCAAAATGTTTTCTGAGGATGGTTTGCTTCTTAGGCTAGAGCTTAGAACAGAACTTTCTCAACTAAATGAGAAAAATGTGTTGTCCAATGTGAATGGAAATGAAGAGTCCAGGAATTCCAACCATGCAGTTAAGCCTAGTGGGAAATGAAGGAAGGCAATCCACTGGACCTCATTAGAAGGATAAGAATTCTAGTCAACCCAAGCTTGTAGTGGATGGCTACTGAAAGGCTATTCAGATCCAGAGCCACTGTAGATGGATTATCATGTTGCCACCAAGCAACTGAGTTTGTGGATTTAAAAATATATATATTTCTATAGTACTAATACGAAACAGCTATTAACATGACTTGGCTATGTTTTATCTGCTGCAGCTTCTATGATTCACTAAATAACTATTTTTATATTTGCTACCAGTAAAATGTTCAAAGGGTTTGTGATTGGCTGATAAAATTTTGTTGGCTGTTGATCAGGTTATATGCTCTCTATCCTTTACTCGGGTAAAGGATCCATCCTTGGTTCCATCAGTAATGGGAAGATCGCATGGGAAAAAACATCACCAATATGAGGAGTTGCCCAGGGTTCTTTTTGCAATGTGGGGCTGACAGCTGGTCAGATACTTTTTTCAGTCTATCTAATAGAATTGGCATAGATGATTGAGAACAGGAGAGGACAATTTTCCCTGTTCCCTTTCCATCTAAACACATACTTAGGATTACAAATGCCTTTTTCCATGTTAATGGTCGCCACACAACCCAAAAATCCTCAAATGCTAGAGTCTGGGATCCTTGGTAATTTATCCGTTTTACGTGAATCTCATCTTCCCATTTTTTTCATTTTATTGTAATTTAATTTTTTAAATTGGCAAACAATAACTGCACATATTCATGATGAAATTAATGACGTTTTGATAGATAAAGTGTATAGGGATCAGATTGGGGTAATTAGCATATCCATAATCTCAAACATTTATTATTTCTTTGTATTGGGAACAATTCAGTATCCTCCTTTGAGCTATTTGAAATTATATATTAAATAATATATTATTATTACTTATAGGCATCCTACTGTAGCGTAGAACACTAAAATTTATTCATTCTATCTAGCTGTAATTTTTTATTCTTTAATACACCTCTTTCTATCCTCCTTTCCCCCTACCCTTTTCAGTGCCTTCTATCTTCTGTTCTACTTTTTACATCTACGAAAATAACTTTATTTTTAGTTTCCACATATGAGTGAGAACATGCAGTATTTAACTTCCCATTCCTGGTTTATTTCACTTATCATCATGCCATCCATGTTGCCATGAAAGACAGGATTTTATTAATAGCTGAACACAATTTTATTGTGTATATATACCGTAGTTTCTTTCCCCATTCATTTGTTGTTGGGCACCTAGGTTGATTCCATATCTTGGCTGTTTTGAATAGTGCTGCCAAAACATGGGATGCAGATGTCTCTTCAATATATTTATTCCTTTCATTTGGGTAAATGCCCAGTACTGGGACTGCTGGATCACATGATGGTTCTATAGTAGCATTTTTTTTTTTTTTGAGGAACTCTCATACTGTTTTCCATAATAGCTGCACTAAGCTGCATTCCCACCAACACTATATAAGAGTGTTCTTTACTCCATATCTTTGTAAGCATTTGTTATTTTTTGATAATAGCCATCCTAACTGGTGTGAGATGATATTTCATTGTGGTTTTGATTTGCATTTCCCTGATGATTAGTGATGTTGGGCATTTAAAAATATATTTATTGGCCACTTGTATGCCTTCTTTTGAGAAATATTTGTTTAGATCATTTAGTCATTTTAATCAGATTTTTGCTGTTGTTGCTGTTGTGATGTTCGATTCTTGTATATTCTGGACATTAATCCCTTATTCTATGAGTAATTCGTGAATATTTTCTCCAGTTCTGTAGGTTGTCTTTTCATCCTGCTGATTATTTTCTTTCCTGTACAGAAACTTTGCAGTTTGGTTCTTTTTGTTTTTGTTGCCTGTGCTTTTGAGGTCTTCTTCTTTATAAAACCTTTTCTCAGACCAATGTTCCAATACTTTTCCCTTGTGTTTTCTTCTAGAAATTTTATAGTTTTGGGCCTTACATTTATGTGTTTGTTTCATTTTGAATTGATTTTTGTGTAGAGTGAGAAATAAGGGTCGAGTTTCATCCTTGAGCATATGGATATCCAGTTTCTCCAGCACCATTTATTGAAGAAACTGCCATTTCCCTAATGAGTGTTTTTGTCACCTTTATCAGAAATCAGTTAGCTATAAATATATGTGTTAATTTCTGGTTTCTTAGTCTGTTGACATTGGTCTATTTGTCTTTCTTTAGCCTAGTACCAGGCAGTTTTTGTTATTACAGCTTTGTAGTATATTTTGAAGTCTAGTGGTGTGATGTCTCTAGCTTTGTTCTTTTTGCTCAGGACTTTCTGCTATTCTGGGGTTTTTGTGGTTCCATACAAATTTTTAAGATTTTTCGTTCTATTTCTGTGAAGAATGTTTGTATTTTAGTAGGGATTACATTGAATCTGTATATTGTTTTAGGTAGTATTGCCATTTTAACAATATTAATTCTTTAGACTTATGAGCATGGGATGTCTTTCTATTTGTTTGTGTCTTTCCTCAATATATTTCACAGTGTTTTATAGTTTCCCTTGTAGAGGTCTTTCAGCTCCTTGGCTAAAGTTATTCTGAGATGTTAATTTTTATAGTTATTGTATATGGAATTCCTTTGTTAATTTACTTCTCAAGTAGTCTGTTGTTTGTGTATAGAAATGTTACTGTTTTTTTGTATATTGATTATGTATTGTGCAACTTTATGTATTTTAAGTGTTTTTGGATAACAATTAATTATATCATCTCTAACAGGGACAATTCAACTTCTCCTTTTCTAACAAGGATTCTGTTTATATCTTTATCTTTCTTAACTTATTTGGCTAGGACTACCGATACTATATTTAATAAGAATGGTGAGAAGGGGCATCTTTGTCTTATTCCAGTTCTTGGATGAAAAGCTTTCATTTGAGACTTGCTATGTCTCCTAACATGTGGTCAGTCCTGGAGAATGTTCCATGTGCTGATGAAAGTAATGTGTATTCTGCAGCTGTTGGGTGAAATGTCCTATAAATGCATGTTAGGGCTTTTTGGTTTATAGTGCATTTGTCTGCTTAATAGCATCCCATAAATCCTGAAGGCTTTCTTTGGCCATTTGTATTCTTTGTTCTTTTTCTTTTATTTTCCTGTGAAAGACTGATCTTCAAGTTCAGAATTTTTTTCTTCTGCTTGGCCTAGTCTGTTGTTGAGTCCCTTGATTGTATTTTTTTTTTAATTTCATTCATTGAATTCTTTAGCTCTAGGATTTCTGTTTAGTTTTTTATTTTTATGGAAACTCTTTGTTTAATTTCTCATTCAAATCATGAATTGTTTTCTTGATTTCATGGAATTGTTTATCTGTATTCTCTTACATCTCATTGAGTTTCATTAAGATTATTATCTCAAACTATTTTTCTGGCATTTCATATACTTTGTTATGATTGAGGTCTGTTACTAGAGAATTAGTGTTTTCTTTTAAAGGTGTCATGTTTCCTTGATTTATGTTAAAGGTGTCCTGCTTTGATTTATATGCATCTGTTGGAAAAGTCTCTTCTTATAATTTTATGGAGAGGGTTTAATAGGGAAAGACTTACTCATATGAATGGATCTTGGGGTGTCTATTTGGTAGGAGGCACTGACTTTGCTTCCAGGTGGGTACAGTAGTGTAGTCTTCATTTATTTTTAATCCGTGATACACGTTAATGGCATTTGAGAGTTTCTCAGTGGGATAGGCTGAGAGAGCTTACAGCAGTAGTAGTATGGCCTTGCTGAGGGTAGGCTCACTGGGTTATTTCTCAGGTCAGGGGCATGTGTGTGTACATGGTAGGTTCGCCAACATAGGGCCTAGCTTGTAAGGTTGGGGTCTCAGGGCTATTACTGTGGCCTGGAGCATAGGCACATGGTGATTCAGCTGGCTAAAGGGCATGTATACTGTGGGAAGCCCACAGCCATGCTTCTTAGGCTTGGAATGCCAGAATGAGGCTTCTTGGCTGGCTTGGGGGCATATTTGCTGGAAGGGCCAATGGGGCTGTTTTTCAAGCCCAGGATTAAGGTGCGAGGCTGCTCATCTGGCCTGGAGATGTGTCTGCCAAATGTGGCCTACTGAGAAACAGGACTGTTGCTCAGGTCTGGGACATGGGCTTTTCAATGCTTGTCAGTCCTCTGGGCATCCCTGTCAAGAATGGCGTGCAGGGCTGTTTCTTAATCCCTGATTGTAGACACAGTGTTGTTGTGCAGGCCCATGTGTGGGCACATCTGTGAGGGAAGGGGTACTTCAGGGCTGTTTCTTAGGTCCTGAGTATTGGCAGGTAGCCCTTCTGCTGGCCTGGAGGTGTACCACTGCTCAGGTGTCTCTCCCACTTTGTGGGGGTTTGCAGCAGTGTACCATCAGAGGAGTAGAAAAGATGGGATTTCAAATGACAATGTAATGGTGTGGGCCTAGTCATTTTCTAAGAAAATGTAAGAGAAGGGATGTGGCTGTTTTGAGAACCTCATTGAGAAATGGATGCAATGGATCGCCTGATGTGAATAATGACACTATACATTTTGGTGGATTCTGCACTTTTATTTGTAGTTCTGCATGGTATTTTGTTGCTTTCCAACTTTATGGCCCTGATAAGGGGGTTACCACATCATAATTTTGCAGCCACAATACCAATTTTCTTTATTATCTTAATTAAAAGGTAATATTAAATATCTACAGGACATTGGTTATTTGAATTTCATGGCATTCTTTGCAATGAAGAATAAATCCCCAATATTCTCTGTTACATTGGAAAACCCTAACTAAACTATCTTGAGACAAGACAGAGAAATAAGCTGATGTAAAACATTTTAGAAAAAAACTAACAGAACTTTCTAGAAGGCCAGAGATATTCATTATTCTGTATTTCCCAATGCAGTAGTTACCATAGGTAGTTATTGAGTGTTTGAAATGTGACCAGTATGACAGAGGAACTGAATTTTTATAATGTATTTAATTTTAATTACATTTAAATAGTCACATATGGCTAGTGGCTATCCTATTGGACACAACAAATTTAGAAGACGCTTTTCACAGAATCAAGTCTTTGAGAGGAATGTTTCTGCACAGACATAAATCGATATCACATGGAGCATTAGGCAATTTGGGAAACTAACACCACCTAAAGACAATCTCAGAGTTGCTGGGGCAGCTCAGAGCTAAGGTAACAACACATCTGTACCTCGTTATCTGTCTGGGAGACCCACCTCAATACACTTGGAAACAATAAAATCACACATAAAGGTAAGGCTGTTGCGTGACTTTCTTGGACCTTAGGCACTTTGGCTTTTGTGGACCCCTTTCTCTATACAAAGTATTAAAAATTATATTTTACGTTTGCTTATGTCAACATTTTTCCTTGAGAACGTATGCATTTCTAACATCCTGGCACCTCCCAGGGAAGATGTGGGATGAGATAATGATAGCAGGTTCAAACTTCAATCATCTTGAAAGGTTCAGGATATCTATTTGCAAACTAATGCTAGTATTTTAAAACACTTAATAATTACAACAACAACAATTGGAAATATCTTGATGAATTCTAGTTATGCAGTAGGCATTGTTGAATGACTAACTTCTGAGAGATTGGGGCATTTATAAGAAATAGAAAAAAAAGAAGAAAAAGCTAAAAACCAAAAAGTAGCAGCCTTTACTACTATGAGTAATTTGTAAAACGTGAAATTTGCTGCCTCTAAGTGCAATCCATAAACCTGATACTTATAAAAATAAATAAAGTTATATGCTTTTAACTGACATATCCCTTTTATAAACTTGAATCACTTATGGTTAAAAGAAGTTCCAAATGCATTTAAATAATAATGAAAGTAGTCTGTAGTAACCACTCTTAGATTTATGGGACAGCTGATCTAAATGATTTCAAGTTGGTGTGTTTCCAACTGTGTTCTTTTATTATCACTTTAGTTTCATGTATGTTTTAGAGACCTACTACTGATGATGTTTGATAATTAGGTACAATTGATGAGAAAAATATGTGTCCTTCATGTCAGAGATATAAAAACCTCACTTCCAAAATACCACTTTGGGCTTCCTCTTTATTTCATCTTTGTGTTTCTTCTGCCATTCACTTCTTACAGCAGTTAATACCACTGTAGAAATTAGCATTTTATTATAAATACAGATGGCCCTGGAATTATGAGAGCACTACCAAACAACCTCTCGTTCCCCATGCCCCCAGTGCAGTTTATGAACACCAATGGCTCTGCATTCGAGCTGCCTGCCAGCCCCCACTTCTCCCTGATGGCTCAGCAGATCCAGTGCAGACACTGAGGAGCTGGCTGCCAGCAGTAGTGAGTCAGCTGGCTGGGTGTGCGATTGCACTTAGTGCAAGTATGTTTTTTGATACTGCTCTTCACTTCTTCTGTACTTTCTTTAGTTTTTAAAATAAAACTCCTCCACTTCATGTCTTAGAAAAGGAGATATGATGCACAAATGGCAAATCACACAAAAGTGAAGAAAAGCCTCACTTCAGATTCAGAGGCTGGAATTAAGCTGAATAAACTAACTTCCAAGTTGAAATTGTCTGATTTGGGTCTGAGCATAATTTGTTAGAACCATGAAAAATGTTTGAAGGAAAAAAATGTTATATCAGTTCAATCAGTGGTGGCATGAAAATGCATTGGCTGAATGATGAGGTGGGAACATGTGCAACTCTGTGAATGCGTGCTCAGAGAATGCATATGCTGATAAAATTTAAAGTCTAAACCAAACCATGAATTTTAGGAAAGGTGCTTGAGACACAGGAATGAATGGTTTGATTACTTCCAAAAAACAAATTGTTGGCCTAGCACCAACATTTCAGGAAAAACTTGAAGCATGGCTGTAGAAGTAGCCAAGACATTTCCAGAAAATTTTGTTTGGATAATTAAAAGGGAAGGTAGGCATTTGCAATTTATATTTAAAGCCGATGAAGCAAGACTTTTGAGAAAGCCAGTACACTGGCAATATTGCATTCTTAAGGAGGTAAAAGCATGCTGCTGGTTACAGAGCAGATGTATGGGAGCTTTTTTTTTTATTTTTTATTTATTTTTATTTTTTTAGCAGGAGTTAGCAGTGAATGTTTTATTGAAAGCAAGATCATTGGATCATGAAAAGAGTCTCTAGAAAGAGATGTCATTTTTGTTCTCTAATGTATTCCAAGTGCCTATACTAGTGCTCAATGTGGAATAGGTGCTCAATAAATATTAACTTCTTAAATATATAAATATTTAAGAAGCCTCAGCTTCTCTGTCTGTACTAAAAATAAAAAATCATAACATCGCTTTTGTAGCATGTCAGGTGGCTGGCTATATTGCATGTCTGTAGAATATGTATTTGTTTTTATTTTTGTTCCATTCATTTTATAATCTTTTTTGGTATCTCTTGGTTTGTATGAAATGACTTTTCAGAAATGAGACCCGAGTTCATATTATAGCATCTACAGGAACAAAAATGGGATCAACTTGTGAAAGCTGAACCCATAGCTTTCCTTCAGGAACCAGTTTAATTTGTCAAGTTATTTACCTTATCTCTTCACTCTCCTTCTTCTTTTTCCCTGTGACTTCCTAATAACCATCTTTGTATTTTACCATTTTAAAAAATGTTCCATTCCAGGTTTCTTTATATCATTCAACTTGTTAGCTGAGACTTACTAAACATCTCCTCCCTAACAAAAACACACAAAATGCCTTAATGATATTTAGAATGCAATAATAGTCTAAATATCATTAGGTGATACTAGCATATCCTGAGATACAAAGTTAAATTACATATAACAAAAAAAATCACTTTCTCCTAATACCTTTGTAAGTCATAGATAATAGGTGAACTAGCCTATCCCAACATACAAAGAGAAATTACATATAACAAAAAAGCAATGTCACTTTCTTACGTATAACAAAAAAGCAATGTCACTTTCAAAATACCTTTGAAAGTCATAGATGATACCTTTGACAGTCCTGAGATGTTTCAACTTCACCTTTTCCTCCTCTTCTCTTCAAACCTCTCTGCTAGCACTGATGTTGAAAATACATTTTTAAAGCTACTACTAAAACCATGCATTTTTGGTTTTATTTAGTTTTATTATTACAACTGCATCTGAACCCATTTTAAAATTGGAAAGCTGCAGTAATTCCGCTATCTGGTTAAATATATTTTGTGAAATAACCAAGAAACCTAACCATTTGTAGCAGTTTCTAAGGGATAAATGAGTTTTGAATCGTAGTCTATTTATAAATAGAGGGGCTGCCAGTCCACTAATAAGAATGAAGTCTGTACCAGGAATCACGTAGAAAAACATTAGGTGGAAAATTATAAACCAGGTGATTTTTACTGTGTTGAATTTCATAGATAGAGAGGTCTTTATTACTTCCTAACCCTGTCACTGTTATTCTCAGTTAATCTTAATTTTAAAACATTTTGCCCATTTTCTGGATTCCTGAATCTCTAGAATTTCAGAAAAATCAAAATACATAGATCTCTTTGCCTCAGATTCACAGAGGTTTACACTACAAAAGATCTGTCAAGTTTGGTAAAGTTAGATATTTCATTTTATTAACAAGCAATATATTCTCCTTACTTGGTGAATTAAGACTATAATTTTTCATCTTTTTAACAAGAAGAAACATCCCATGAGGGAGAAAACAAAGAAGAAACAAACCTTTAAGTAAAGAAAGAAAAAAAACAGCAACAACAACATAAAATACAAATTCTCATTAGAAAATCAATATTAATTTTGATTTGATAAGTCAATAAAAGAGAATATATATCTAAATTTCCATACCTTAATCATGTTTTCTCCTTTACATTTTTTTCGTAAGCTGAAAAATCACTGAATCATACATGACCACACTTTATACTGCCCAGCTTTTAGAAACAACTTGGAAGAGGATCTGGGCCTAACTCAGAGAAATAACTGTGTGAATACTGAATTCACATTACCAATGTCTAGTGTTTCCAATTTTTATGTTCTGTCTTTTCCTTTCACACAGATAATCAATATACTTCTGTGGTGTGACAGTGATATAATTATTTTGGAATTATTATATTTTCTTTAAAATAATCAATATGTTGACACATAAAACAGGCTTGTTTCTTTTTCATGTCACTGAAACACGGCAGTCTTAGTTACTCTCTTCTTTTTCCTTCCATCACTTTCTTGAACAAAAGCAGAAAGAATAAAAGGTCCCAGTTTTTGTCTGTTCCATGTGTTTATATGCCTAATGGTACCCAACCTTATAAATGATAGCAGAAACTTCCTTTTGCGATGTCTTTTATCTCTAAAAACATCTTACTGTAGCCATCAAGGTTAATTTTCTTACTACCATTAAAGCATAAACGTAGTGAAACAGTAGCTTCAGAGTACATTTGCACATAATGACTATACTGGGAATTCACAATTCTGGACTAAATTGTGCCTCTCCACTTTGATGACTCAGGGTGGTCTGATTTTCAAAGCACTAATAACACTGATGGACAATGGGTAGTAGTTTCAGTCTTTTATTTGCTTATTTTCCTAAGGTAGCTCAAAGTGGATTTCACCAGCTTAGCAGTGATTCTTGATAAGATGTGGAAGGTTTACCTGGCTATAAGGTCCCTAGGAGCCAGAAGGTGATGTGGTTGTCAAGAGCAACTGTGTTTTTGAATAAGTTAATAGAGCAAGCGCACAAGTCACTACACTGTGTGGATCAGACTGTTAGATCGTTGGATCAGATGGGAGGCCACTGTAAAAGAAATGTGTTGGCGAATGGCAGTGTCTTCAGAAGATATTGAGGAATCTGGAATGCATAATGCAGTGGAAAGCATTTCTTCAGGGATTTAGTTTACAGTCTATAACTTGGAATCCCTGTGAAGTGGGGAGAGAAAAATGTCTGCACTCTTTTAAAAATATGTTTTGTCTGTTGATTGAGTTGCTCTTTAAGACAGTCTGAAGGTACCACTTGTACGTCATACACTGCTGAGAAGGCTTTAAGAGTTGACATGCTCAACATTGTGACCTTCTTTACACATAGAAAAAGATCTTACCTTCTAAATGTTACTCCTAAGCAACGTTTGACACTGCCATAGAAACTTTTCTCAAGGTCTGGAGGAATGGAAAGACCAATGTAGAGTTGTTGTTGTTGTTGTTGCTTTAAAAAATACGAACCTTTACATGGAAAAGCATATGGAATTCTACTATCTGTGTAAACTCAGTGAATGCCTAGAAGCACTACTCAAACCGGAAGGTGGAGTAGGAGTTTCCACATTGAACAAGAGAGAAACTTGATATTTTTCTGTATTGTTATAATGTATGCATTTTTTGTAATTGCTATTATTTTTCTGTGATGTATATCAAATTCCAACATTGCTGGGGCTAGGGAAAGGAGTTTGTATAATTTTTAGACAATGCAAACAATTTTTTAAAGTTTTAAAAAAATATCTACTTAAAATCTTTTTTATTTCTCATTTTTATTGAGTTAAAATTTCACCTGCCACATTGACATATGGCGACTTGGTATAAAGTACTCATAACATAGTTTCAATTATCCTTAAAAAGCCTATGTTTCTTGAATATTAAAGAGTATTTTTTACAGCATTTTATAAGTCAGAATGGCTTCATTGGACAGTGTAATTCTCGATACTATATTTGGTACATTTCTACTAACACATAGGACCTCATTTCCTATAAAAATTTTAAAAAATACAAGACTAAAAATGTAGATAGTACTTTGGGATATACTGCTAATGAATTGGCATTTTCAGGTTATGGTTTGAATGTTGTCTTTTTATAAGCATATTTTCTGTTAGTTGGAAAATATTCAGGCTCTTAATGATTTAGCTTCAGAAAGATGAAGTTGGCAAATATATTCAATAATTCAAAACACTTAGTGGAGCATCAAATTAATATTTTCCTGGTTTATAAAGGAAGCACCAGTGAGTGCAGAATAAAATTATTTCCCCTAATAATAATACTGAATGATATTTCTTTTGATTAAAAATTAATCCTTTTACATTTGATAGTTTGGAACAAGTGGGCAGGGATTTTTGCATTCCTTAGTAACTCGGTCTTGATTAAATAAATTTTCTTGTGCTACAATCTAATCTAATTATTTAACACTCTATATAGTTGTGCTATTTTTCCAAAAAGGCTAATGAAGCCAAACAGAATCCTCATTTTCCTCAATTTTCATAATGAAATGGGAGAAAATAATATATGCCCTAGTTAAAATACTAAGCATAAAACATGTACCACAATATAAAAATACATCTAACTCAACTTAACATAAAGGAGAGAAATAGCTTATGAATTATACTAAGCCACACATGTGCTAGTTATAAATATTAATATGTAAATATTGAAAGGAAACTTATCTTTGGGAATCCAAACATAGTATTTATTTATTGGCATTGGGACACTGAAACAAACTGTAGTTAAAGAAATTGGAAAAAACGTATTTATTCATGTATGTATATACACAGTGACCAATAATGGATTGCTAAGTCGATCTTTTCTTTGCTATAGTTTTAGGATCACAGTGAGATAATGGGTTCACTGTCAGTTACTGAGGTGTAGCCCAGAGTGATTCACCTAATACCTGAGTAAATCCTTGCAGTTCAGGATCTGATCACTTCAGGGCATCACCACAAGTTGGTCAGCTAGTTACTAAGTGACTCTAGGAGACTTATGTTACCAATTTCAAAAGGGAAATGATCTGTTCACTAAGTAGCCTAGTCATGAAATTAAAACGAGAAATATAATTGTCATAGACACCAGAGGAACTAGGGTTGCTGTAGAAAGCCACAAAGGAAACCAAATTAAAATCAGGATGTTGCTTCGTGAGCAGTGAGTCAAAACAAGAGGAGCTTGTGGCACGATTGAAATAGCTACAGTGCCAACTTATAATAACCCAATACATCTGCTGTCATAATTAGGACTTGGCTGCCATGGAGCTACATAGTTGAGCTTGATGTATTGATACCACTAACATTTTGCATGGTAGCCAGTTTGTAAACTGGAAGCTATTCTGCTTCCCAGTGTAACCGTGGGGAGTGTACCCAGCTCCCAGAGCTCATAGGTTCTTGGCCTCTCTAACCGCGAAGAATTGGAAAAGGGGCCCTGGAGGCGCGGTGAGCTTATCGTTCAAATAAATATTGTGGGCCTAAGGAGTTTTGCAGAAGAGGGATTCATTAGACAGAGGGCGGGGGGAGTGGGGAGAGGGAGGGAGGGGGAGAGAGAGAGAGAGACAGACAGACAGACAGAGACAGAGACAGAGACAGACAGGCAGACAGACAAAGACAGCGCCCATGCTGTTGTGGGAGGGGAACCCAGAACTGGAAATCCATTCAGATAGGAGCAGCTGAAGGTTTTAACCCTTGAGTTATTCCCGCCCCATTTGTGTTCTCATCCAATGAGAGGAGGTCTTTCAAACTTTCTCTGGAGTGATTGATCTTTGACTCTGATACAGGATTGGCTACTTATTCTACAACCCTGAGTTACAGAGCACCCTCCTCCTAGAGCTTTGAGTGGGAATTTGGGACAAAAGAGCTTCACCTGGCTTTCCCTACCTGGCCCGCGCGGGGAAAAACCAGACAAAAAATTTTGCATTTGAAACCCCTCTGCTCTCCGGATGGAGGCATGGAGCCGGGAAATTCCTCCCCTAGCGGACCAGGGAAGAGAAGTTTCTTTAACACAGTCCCTCACTAGGGCGTTTTTTCCTTTGGTTTTGCTGCATCTTTGATGAACTGATTTTATCAGATTAACTCATAACATCTTGGAGGGTCTTGGTGATACTCAGGAGTGTAGCACAGTGAAAAGGACACTGACACTGGGGTCATACCACTGTGTTTGAATCCTGGTTCTGCAACTTATTAACTCAATTTTTAAAATCTCCTCAAGGTCAACTGTTCACATTTATAAAACGGGAATAATAGTACTTATTAGGATTAAATATCATCTGTGTCAGCTCAATAAACAATAGACAGTGTTGTGTGGAGTTCATGAGTATTCGGTTTGAAATAAAACATGCAGTTGGCCCAATATCTATCATTACTTTTCTTTTCTAAGTCTCATTTTATTTATCTGTAAAATGTAAATAAATATCCTACTCATGGATTACTTTCAGGATTAATTAAACATCATTTAGCAGAGTTTCTAGCAGTTAATTGGGCTCAATAAATGAAATCTGTCTATCTATTGTCTATCACTATTTGTATCAGTATTCTTTCCATTGTTTAGAATTAATATTCTGTAGAGAAAATGTCTTGAACCACGATTAACTAGAAAATAATATTCAAAACTTTTCCTAGTTTAAGGGATCATCTTTGGCTTGAAGAGTTTTCATGGTTCTTGTTAGTCATTCAGATGCCTGTGAGCTTAGGATTGATGGAATGATTATACTTGAAATTTATGGATCCTTATGAAGACATTCAATCCTTTATTTGTAGAGCACAGCATCAGAACTGTCTCTGAAAAACTGGAGCTTCCAAGGAGGCAAAGGCCCCACTGTTTGTAGAGTTCAGAATTATCTCTCTCACGACAGCAGCACTCATTCTGGATGAGGAAATCTTCCATCTTGTTTCCAGGACTACTTTTTTTTCTTTGATTTAGAAAATGATGCTTTTTCACAACAAGATTCTGGCTGTAATTTCCCTGAATCAACCGGAAAACATTTCAAAAGAAAAAAAAATAGATATTTTATGAAGGGAAATGTATTCAGAGAAGAGTAGGTGACAGTGGCTATTCTTTCCGTAAGACATGAGATGAGACACTGATGGAAATCAGGATGAGACAGAACTTACACACATGACATTACAAAAATGATATAATTTGAAAATGTGATGAAATATAAACTACAATGTCTACTCATACTAGAAGTGGGACTGTTTGCTCTAGGCAACCATGAAAAATAGAAAAATGTTGAAAGAGTGAAACATTTTCTAAGTTTGTCTGTCATGAGACCATAAGGTATGTCATAGTTATCTAAAAGATACTGCAGAAGAGCAGCAGAAAATGGCTGCCAAGTAGCCACTATGAAGTTTACCTAGAAAATAATTGTTCCAGGTGATTTAAGCAGTATGAAACTAGATTCTAACGTAGAATTAAACAGATCTGAGTATCTAAGAATTTTCTTGTGGTGATTAAAAACACTTATGCATAAGTCATATATATATATATATATATATATCTTAAAAGTCTTATGTGTCTTAAATTTCAAAAGTAATATATATCTTAAACACAACAAGTCCCAAACAAGTCATGAACAAATCCTGATTACTCATTCTCCAAGACAATCTTGCTTTTCCCACCATCTTTCAATCTCAGATTAAACCTCTTAGGAATTCCATTCATATATCCTTTCAAAGTCAATCCAGTCTCCAGCTACTTCTCACTACCTCCTCTGCTGCCACACTGGTATAGCCACTATTAGTTATTACTTGGATCATTGTCAGAGTCTCACAAATATTCTCCCTGCTCCTATCTTTGCCTTCTACACTTTTTACTACACAGAGTAGTGATCCTTTAAAATCTATGTCAGATCATGTCACTATTCTATGCAAAATGCTGTGATGATGCCTCATTCTAATCAAGTAAAAAACAAAGTCCTGAAAATTACCTTAAAGGTCTTCTATGATTAAAATTCCTATTTTTTTCTCTGCTTCATATCCTGTTACCTTTTCTGTTGTTCACTCCAATCCAGCAACATTGAGTGTTCTCTCCTCTAGAATTTACAAATCTATCTGTCTACTGTAAAATGAAGTTCAGGTTACCACCTAAAGAAAAGCATGCCCAAGCTAGATTTATTACTGTAGAATATAAGCAGCCATTATTCTAGAAAATGAAAGCAAAGACATATAAAACTATAAATATTAAGGGTCTGTGTTAAATTATAATTGCAGGATTCTGCCTTTTGTGAGTGTAGCCCAAATATTTGAAGAGGGTAATTATGGGATATTTAAATAGGAATAGATTAAAACAGAAGAAATATACTCATAAAAAATTCTGATAAATATTTTTGTTCATATAAAACATAGCATATGCTTTATTAATAATATTTGAGTAAACCAATAGATTCACAAAATATCAAAAATGTATACATTGTATAGATATCTAACTTTGTGGTTGTGATACTATATAAATTATTCATTCTATTATTTATTCCTGATTGTCCATTGGAATTATTTTCTGGATGGATAGATGGATGGATGACTATATTAATTCAGTGTTATACTTTTTATGATCATATGTGTTGCATTTATATAAATACCGTGATCAATATGTATGTATAAGATGTTTTCACTATTTTTTGTGATTTTTTTCTTTATTTAACAAAATGAAAGCAGCTTTCCTTTACTAGTTTGACTAATACATAATTCTCAATGTATATACCAAACAGAATATACCATTATAAGGAAGAGAATGAAGACCACCTTAAATCTCAATGCCCTGTGGAAACCACCATGAATGGTTTGGTGATTCTCCCTTCAAATATATAAACAAACATCCAGGCACCCACATACTGACACATGAATATTTACATATGCACAATCATACCTCATTCACTGCTTTTATCACACCTTTTATTCTTTTACTTAATAAAACTTTCCTTCTCTTTTCCAAATTCCCCTTAACTCATCTATGCAATATCAATAACCTTTTGTACATTTTCCCATACTCTTCTCTATGTTTATTTAACAATTGAATCACAAAACACACAGTCATATATAAGACTTTGCTGTCATTGTTATGCAAAGGTGATCCCATATTACTTCTCTTCTCTGGCTTCAAAAATTTAACCCATACTCACATAAATTCTTTCAAGTGCACTAATAGAGCCTTAATTCATTCTTTAAAAATTCCAAATAATATTCAAAGTACACCTGTGCCATAATAGTTTACTAAATCAGTTATTATTCTATACAATTTTTACCAGCAGTTGCTTCTTACTTCTATGACTGATTCCACAGTAGATGTATTTATACATATGTATTTATCAACTGGTGTTTTTATTTGTATGAGATAGAGTCACAGGAGCATAACTGGTGGCTTTGGACTTACCAAGCTAGGAGATAGTGTAATGCAGACTACTGCCATAATGACAATGCAAAGACTCTCTATGCTTCCAGAGTATCATTTATCATCATCATGGGGAAAAAAATTGAGGCTAGGCAAGGAACACTTTTAAGTAAAATATTAGAAAAGAACTCTTCAAACCAAATGAATCAGAACAGGAACATCAAATAGCAGAAGATGAAGTGAAAAGGAGACCATGGTAAGCAAAAAAATCTTGTAATATATAGAGTTAATTGTAAAAAAAAAATGATAGACTAAGTGTGAATGTGGAAGTTAAGGGATAAAGATTGACATAGAAGGCAGGCACTGCAAGGAGAAAACTGGAATTAAAAGTCAAGAAACAATAGATGCTAGTGAGGCCGTGGAGAAATAGGAACACTTTTACACTGTTGGTGGGAATGTAGATTAGTTCAGTCATTGTGGAAGACAGTGTGGTGATTCCCCAAATAACTAGAACTAGAGATACCATTTGATCCAGCAATCCAATTACTGGGTACATACCCAAAGAAATAGAAATCATTCTATTATAAAGATAAATGCATGCATATATTAATTGTATCACTATTCACAACAGCAAGGACTTGGAATCAACTCAAATGCCTGTCAATGACAGATTGGATAAAGAAAATGTGGTACATAATACACCATGGAATACTATGCAGCCATAAAAAGGAATGAGATAATTTCCTTTGCAGGGACATGGACTGAGCTGGAGGCCATTGTCCTCAGCAAACTAATGTAGGAACAGAGAACCAAACACCACATGTTCTCAAAAGTGACAACAGTGAGAACACATGGATGCAGGAAGGGGAACAACATACACTGGGGTCTGTTGGGGGTGGAGGGGCTGGGGGAGGGACAGCATCAGGGTAAATAGCTAACTCATGTAGGGCTTAATACTTAGGTGATGGGTTCGTCTGTGCAGCACCACCACCATGCCACACGTTCACTTATGTAACAAACTAGCAAATGCTGCACACATATCCCAGAATGTAAAATAAAATAAAATAATTTTTTTTAAATACCCAAAAAAGCCAGCCCTAAATGAACTCAGCAACACTTGTGACAGGAGGAGAAGGGGGAATATGTATTCTAAAATTTTCAAGAGGCTGTGCATTAAGAAAGCAGAGCCTCTTGATGAGGGAAATACATGAATTTGGGGAAAGGAAAGGTGACTACATATACAAACATCCAAGTTAGGAAGGGGTAAAATAGCATAAGTACCTATAAAAACAGATGAAATAATAAAGCAAAATAAATTGAACACATTAATGGGACAAAAAAATATAATGAAATAAGTAAGTTTCTACATTAAATGGGAACATGCTCAATGGTTCTAAAAAACAGTGATTTCAAGATTGGAATAAAACTTCAGGCCAGGCGCAGTGGCTCAAGCCTGTAATCCCAGCACTTTGGGAGGCCGAGGCGGGTGGATCGAGACCATCCTGGTCAACGTGGTGAAACCCCGTCTCTACTAAATATATAAAACATTAGCTGGGCATGGTGGTGCATGCCTGTAGTCCCAGCTACTCAGGAGGTTGAGGCAGGAGAATTGCCTGAACCCAGGAGGCGGAGGTTGCGGTGAGCCGAGATCGCACCATTGCACTCCAGCCTGGGTAACATGAGTGAAACTCCGTCTCAAAAAAAAAACAAAAAACAAAAAACAAACAAAAAAAAAACTTCAAACCTAGCTCTTCCCTGTTTTTAAGAAACACTTAAAACTGCACGTTATAAAAGATTGAAACTGAAGATATGATCAAAGAGAGACCAGACAAGGAAAGCAAAATGAAAGTGGCAATATAAATAATGTAGAGTTGAATTTTAGGTTAATGGCAATAAAGAACATTGAGGTGCAGAATTTAATAAAGAACTCCAATTTAAGAGAGAAATATTATAATAAAAAATTCCTAAGCACCAAAATAAATAACAGTTGAAAATATTCAAAGCCCATACTACTAATAATGTAATAAAAACCTTAAAAATTAAAAGATTTTAATATATTTCTTTTAAGATTAGATAGATATCATAAGCAAAAAATAGATAAAATATAAGGTAACTTAATCATGTATTCAACAAATTTCATTATGCATATGAATGCATAGAAAATATCAATAAAGAGATATACAGAGACATTTATGGACTACAAATAATGGACATAATGTTGATCTAATTTATATATGATCATAATTAAGAAATACAAATAAATTAAAAGGTAACTTTTTGAAAACAAAAAATAATTAAGAAATATATCATAAGTAATATCCAGTCATTGTGGGAATGAAATTAAAGTGGAGAGCAATATAAGAGCAACACAGAAGAGAATACAGCTGTTCCTGCATTATCTGTGTGTTCTGTAGCCATGGATTCAACCAATCTCATATTGAAAATATTTTTTAAATTGCATCTGTACTGAATATGTAGACTTTTTCTTGTCATGATTCCCCAAACAATATAGTATACAACTATTTATATAGCTTTCACATTGTGTTAGTTATTATAAGGAATCTAGAAGTGATTTAAAGTATATGGGAGGTTGTGCATCCTGTATGCCAATACTACATCATTTTATGTTGGTGATTTGTGCATTCACAAATTTTGGTATCTGAGGGAGGTACTGCAAACCATCCTTCATGGATACCAAGGGATGATTGTATTAAAATCCCCCACTGTTATTGTGTTACCATCTATCATTTATTAGGTGTAGTAGTAATTGTTTATAAATTTGGGAGCTCTAGTGTTAGGTGCATACATATTTAGAATTGTGATATTTTTCTCTTGGATAGTCCTTTGATCATTATGTAATGTCCCTCTTTGTCTTTTTAAACTTCTGTTGTTTTTAAGTTTGTTTTTTGTCCGATGTAAGAATAGCTGCTCCTGTTTGCTTTTGGTGTCCATTTGCATGGAATATCTTTGTCCACCCCTTTACCTTAAGTTTATGTGAGTCCTTGTGTTAGGTGAGTCTCCTGAAGACAGCAGAAATTTGGTTGGTGAATTCTTATTCATTCTGCCATTCTTTATTTTTTAAGTGGGGCATTTAGGCCATTTACATTCAATGTTAGTATTGAGATGTGAGGTACCATTCTATTTATTGTGCTATTTGTTGTCTGAATACCTTTTTTTTAAAAATTGTGTTATTGTTACATAGGTCCTCTGAGATTTATGCTTTATGGAGGTTCTATTTTGGTGTATCCTGAGGATTTGTTTTAAGGTTTAGAGTTCCTTTTAGTGGTTCTTGTAGTTCTAGCTTGGTAGTCGTAAATTTTCTCAGCATTTATTTGTCTGGAAGACTGTATCTTTCCTTCACTTATGAAGTTTACTTTCACTGGATACAAAATTCTTGGCTGAAATTATTTTGTTTAAGAAGGCTAAAAATAGGACCCCAACCCCTTCTAGTTTGGTTACTGCTGACAAATCTGTTGTTACTCTGATAGGGTGTTTGTTTGTTTGTTTCTATATGTTACCTGATGCTTTTGCCTCACAGCTCTTAAGATACTTCCCCCCACCCCACCCCCAAGTCACCCCCATCCCCGCCCTTTACTTTAGATAACCCAATGTCTGATGACTATGTGCCTAGGTGATGATCTTTTTGTGATGAATCTCCCAGGTGTTCTTTGAGTTTCTTGTATTTTGGTGTCTAGATCTCTAGCAAAGTCAGGGAAGTTTTCCTTGATTATTCCCTCAAATATGTTTTCCAAACTTAGATTTCTCTTTCTCCTTGGGAAAACCAATTATTCTTAGGTTTGGAGACTTAACATAGTTCCAAACTTCTTAGGGGCTTTGTTCATTAAAAAAAAATGTTTTTTTCTATGTTTTTGATAGATTGGGTTAATTTGAAAGTCTTCTCTTTGAGCTCTGAAGTTCTTTCTTCTGCTTGTTTGATTCTATTGCTGAGACTTTATAGTGCATTTTATATTTCTTTAAGTGTATTCTTGATTCCCAGAAGTTGTGGTTGTCTTTTACTTCTGCTATTTCACTCAAGATTTTTTTCTTTCAATCCTGTATCATGTTTTTGATTTTTTAAAGTTGGAGATTAGTTTCATCCCAGATATTTCAAGGCTATTTATCAGAGTTGCTTCCAAAGTTGTTTACTCTGTCTACCTAGAACCTTCCACAATTTCCAGAAACTCCCTGCACTCTCAGCAGTCAGATAAGAGGGTTCCAAATTTTAAGCATCATTAGCTTCAGGGTAAATCTGCACTTGCATATTCTGATGATGATTACCTGTATCTCTGCCTGCTGTGTTTCCAAACCTGCCTCCTCTGCCATTCTGGGCTACCACCCAAAATTTGGGCCCCACTTGAAGCTTTATTTTTTCAACTGTCTCTAACTTTTCCATAAGAAACAAAAAAAAATTGACTTTTTGCAATAATATGACATACTTAAATCTGTTTATGGCAGGTGAGAATACCTCTTTACATATAATTCTTAAGAAATATTTCTCCTCTTTTGAGTACAGATAAATATGAAGATGTACTGTTTATACTTTGGGAAAAGGGTATTTGCAGTTGACAACCTGATCTACCTGAATGACCAGAGGAAAACCCCATCTCTACTAAAAATACAAAAATTAGCTGGGCATGGTGGCACATGCCTGTAATCCCAGCTACTCAGGAGGCTGAGGCAAGAGAATTGCCTGAACCCAGGAGGCGGAGGTCGCGGTGAGCCGAGATTGCGCCATTGCACTCCAGCCTGGGTAACAAGAGTGAAACTCTGTCTCAAACAAACAAACAAACAAACAAAAAAAAAAAAAAAAAAAAAGAGAGAAAACTGTTGCTCTAAGGAAAAACAGAGTTCAGGCACTCAAACCGGGTCTATGTTTTCAAAAGAGGCCTTTTTAAATGAAGCATCATAAGCAAAAATGATTTCGTCAATGTTTCTGTGAGAGCCAAAGCCCATAGACCCAGAGCATCGTGACCAGCCTTCCACACTGGGAAAGGAAAGTCCAATCTGCAAGGTTGTTGGTTTTCTGCAGCATTATTTAGGAGGGAAGAAGGGAAACAGATGAATTTGTTCAGAATTCCCTCTGTAGGCATCACAGAAAGAGAGGCAAGAAAGTTTTTTTTTTATTTTTTTTATTTTTTTTTTTTTTATTTTTTTTTTTATTTTTTTTTTTTTTGAGACGGAGTTTCACTCTTGTTACCCAGGCTGGAGTGCAATGGCGCGATCTCGGCTCACCGCAACCTCCGCCTCCTGGGTTCAGGCAATTCTCCTGCCTCAGCCTCCTGAGTAGCTGGGATTACAGGCACGCACCACCATGCCCAGCTAATTTTTTGTATTTTTAGTAGAGACGGGGTTTCACCATGTTGACCAGGATGGTTTCGATCTCTTGACCTCGTGATCCACCCGCCTTGGCCTCCCTAAGTACTGGGATTACAGGCTTGAGCCACCGCGCCCGGCCGAAAGTTTTTTTTAAAAAGTACAAGAATGGTTATAATGGCAGAGAATGCCATCTAAATTGGATAAGAAAGGAAATAAAATCACTCATTTTTTCCAGATGATATCACCCTCATTTGTGATTTCCATTATAGGTAATTCCAAAGTCCAGCTCTCCAGTTCCGACATTCCCTTTGAACTGGAGTTGTATGTACTCAACTGCTGATTCAAAATCACCACTCAGATATCTCAAGGATGCCTCCACCTCAGCACAGCATATCTGTTCACGCACTAAATTTTGTCTTTTTCCAGAGTCTTCCACTTCACTGAGTGTCACCACCATCCATGCAGTTGTTTAGGAATGATGAGTTGTATGTTGCATCCTCTTGTCTTCATATACAATGCATGGCCAAGTCGAGGTGATTTTTATCCTCTAAATCCTTGTCAAATTTGTTCTTCTGATCTCCTTTTGCACTGCTATCCTCTGATCTTTTGTATATAGGTCAGTCTCCAGAAACTCATCCTCATCCTAACCTAGTTTCGCACTGTAACCAAAGTAACTTTTTGGCTCAACAATGTATGTTTCAACTAGTCTTTTCTTGGGCTTTTTAGATAAGGGTAGAGTCCTTCATACTCCTAGGTTAATTCACTATTTTTCAAATTGGCTTTGACATGGTTAAACTTTCCTACAACACACACTCACAAAACCATTTTCAACTCTCTTATAGAACTTAATATTGTTGAGTTTTTAATTTATCTATTATCATTTGATAAATGTCTATATCTATTTCCAACTAGGATTTATTTATTTACCCACTACTTTTTTTTTCTTCAAGGTGTTGGAGACCAAGCACTAATCAATATACGCTAGGCCTCTTGCTCTCATGGAACTTATATTTTTGCTCACAGATATGGACAATAATTATATAAACAAATAAAAGAATATTATAGATTCTGATGGTAATTCCATTAGTAAAATCAATAAGTTAAAGTAAGATGACAGAATGAGAATGTACCACCTTTGATATTATGACCAATGATATACCTTGGGGAGATGAAATTTCAACTGAGAACTCTATGACAAGAACAGACCAGGCATACTAATATCTGTGAGGACAAGATCTAGATAGAGAGACAAGAAAGTTAAAGAAATTGGTACAAGACTGGCTGTTATAATGGATAATCAGCTTGTTCACATGACCATGCTGATACCTAGCATATAGTACCACTGGTGATAAAATTATATTTCAGAATTAATCAAAAAATAGATGGATGAATGAATAAATATTTTTTCAGGTGGCAGAACTAAAGCTTCTAAAAATCAAGAGTGAAAGCTATTTTATAGTCATGAAATTGAAAACGCTGCAGTAAGAAGAAGTAAGTACATATTTAGATGATGGGTGGATAACAATGTTTTTCACCTTTCCAAAGAAGTTTACAGATGCATCTATCTTAAAAAATATTCAACAAAACAAATGTAGTCTGCTCTTCCTTTTCATGCTCATAAAATAGTAATTTGATAAGGCAATCTTTTCATTTTGTGAAGTAATTTGTTTGTTATATATTTGGCTTAAAGATAGAATTACATAGTAAAATGAGAGCTAGATTGGAAATTAACATTTTGTAACTCATTCTCTGACAAGATTGTACTTTTATATAAAACAATATAGTCTTCAGTGGAGAGAGATCATAATAAGAACAGATGGTACCACTTTTAGATGAACCCTAAAGCCTCTTTTAGACTCTTAAAATAATAGTTCAAAAATAACTCAAACAAATTTCTAGCCTTGTAAGTCTATTAATTTTCCCTCCTTCAGAGGGAAAATATCATAAACACACTAATTATAAAATCACAAACTAATTACACATTTCCTGTATGTTTATTTCTTGTGTAAATGTACTTTGGTTCACCCAAACTGTCCCTTTTCAGAGAAAAACAGGAAAATTCTGGGCAAGACTTCTAGGGTCTTTTGCTTTTGTTTTTTGACTGTTTTTTTTTTTTTTTTTTTTTTTTTTTTGGTGGTGGTTTGCTTGTTTTGTTTTCTTTCCTTAAATCAGTAAGGATAAAAAAATAAATGGATCTTCCAGGGATCAATGTGTTTAGGCCTGAGAGAGCTCACTGGTTTCTTTACATTAATCATATCGTCAAATCTGAGACTAATAGTCAACCTCTTTGTTCATTGTTAGTTCTTTCTCTAAGTGAGGACACATTAGCTTGGCAAGAGTTGTACTCTGATTATGATACATAATAATGAATAATGATTATATATAGGCTAATTATGTCTGTAAATTTAGTTGTCATGGAAATGTTTGGGGGATTTCATATTTTTGGAGATTGTATCTGTTTTAAAGATGAAGTGGAGGACTATGCCTATATTTTTTCTCCCTTAACTTACTCTCGTTCCCAGTGATCTTATTCTACCTTCTGCTGTTATGAGAGCTACACCTGAGACTCATTGGGAGCTATAAGGAAGCTGTAAGGAAGGAAGTGACTCTAAAAAGACAAAACGGTTTGTTATTTATTAAAGAAATCATTTCATTGTTTTCCACTTCCAACCTCAAAGTGAGTTGGAGTTAGAGAAAAAATTCTTTTGTTCCTTGTCTTTGTTTTGGAAGATTACATTCTTTTCTATTTTTTAAGAAGGTACTAAGTTTTATTCAAGAGAGTGTAGATATACTGGAACAAATCAAAAGCATTGGGATACAGAATCAAATCAGGCAGAGGCTTATAGACATGATCATGGGAGTAAGGTAGTAAAATCACTTAGGAGTCACTTGTAACTGATGGATAGAATAACAGAAGTAAACGTGTGTTGAGTGAAAACTCTGTTCCACTTAATATCACACTTGTTGCAAGGATCCTAAGACATTAGTCCTAATATTATTCTCTTTGGATAGATGAGGAATTCTAATCATAGAGAACTTAAGTAGCTTGTTTAAATCTATTAAAGAGTAGAATCACTTTGATCCTGTAATTTTATCCTATTATCTCTTAATATGAAATGAAATAAAATATGAAGTAGATTGGGTAAAAGGCACAAACCTTTTTTTTTTTTTTAAACATGTACTACCCCATTGTTAATATCTGGTTTAGATTCATTCACTGAATCAGATAATTCCTTACTTATTTGACTATTTAATAATAAATGCCAATGTCTCCATATTCTATTTGTTATATCCCTAAGACACTGGGAATATAGTGAAGTTTAGCAGAATTTGTGTATACATGAAACCCATATTCAAATTCATGTATGTAAGGTCAATTTAATTATTTTAAGTTCTAAAGAGTTAGTACTTCATACTATTTGTAGACACAGATAAAAGTTTATCTGTAAGAATATAAAATATTCACAGTGGCCTGGTGCAGTGGCTCACGCCTGTAATCCCACCATTTTGGGAGGCCGGGGTAGATGATCACCTGAGGTCAGGAGTTCTAGAGCAGCTTGGCCAACGTGGTGAAACCCCATCTCTACTAAAAATACAAAAATTAGCTGGGTGTGGTGGCCCATGCTTGCAATCCCAGCTACTCGCAAGGCTGAGGCACAAGAATTGCTTGGACCTGGGAGTTGGAGGCTGCAGAGAGACAATATGAGATTGTGCCACTGCAGTCCATCGTGGGCAACAGGGCAAGAGTTGGAGAAAGAAAAGGAAAGGAAAGAAAGAAAAGAGAAGAATGAAGGAAGGAAAAAAGGAAGGAAGGAAGGAAGAAAAGGAAGGAAGGAAGGAAGAAAAGGAAGGAAGGAAGGAAGGAAGGAAGGAAGGAAGGAAGGAAGGAAGGAAGGAAGGAAGGAAGGAGGGAAGAAAAGGAAGGAAGGAAGGAAGGAAGGAAGGAAGGAAGGAAGGAAGGAAGGAAACAAACATTCACCACAGTGGACACAAATTAAGGTAGGTTGCCAGGCTCACAGTCATTTTTTCCTTTGGCCATATTTATGCCACCCACTCTCTTTCTGCCCCTAAACCTTTCTGCTTAGGGGAAATGTGCTCATTTCTTTCTACTCTCTGCTCTGGTTGGTATTCTTAGAGATTTCGACAACTTTCTTCTCTGGCCACAGCAGCTAGAATTAACTCATAGTAACTCAATTTCCTGATGTTACTAATTCATCCATGGAGTGAGCATTTTGACTCAAGATCGCTAATCAAAGGATTTTGTCTGGATTTTTAAAACCGTAACTGGCAAAGAGAAGTCCTTTTCTTTGTTCTCTCAAAAACCAGGATGAGAGAATAGGGGCTGCTGCTGATCCTGGTTCCAGCGGGGATAATCAGCCTGAAAGAATGAATTTGTCACACAGAGAAAAGCAGAGATGTGATGAGCTGAAGTCGATAGGAAGTCCTAATAGCATTTGAGTCCCAGATTCTAACTCTACCTGTACATCCTTACAGAGGTTCAAACTAATACAGTTACTTACTTTATCCTCATTTCTTCTTTTAAGTAACTAAAAGAAGTTAGATTTACATATAACTTATGGGCTTAGTTGCAGATAATAAATACTAGCTCTGACTATTTTAAGAAAGCAGTTTGAAAGTACATCAACCTTACTAAATTTTCAGAGATCCCTTCTTAGAAACTCTTTTCCAGTATCGGTACCCCAAATCACACAACATAACTGGTCTGCTGAAGACAACTTAGCCACCACTCTTGAGTATAAATATTATGAGTTTGTAGTTGATAGTACCTGAACTCTGACACCCCTGCCTCTGGATGTTAGATGTCACTATCATCTTTCTTCCCCAAATAGATTCTTTACAGTGTATGCTTTTTTGGCACCATTGACTTCGAATTTGGTGTTTGGCAGAAATGCTTCTGATGATGAAAGTTAAGTGCTTTATCCTTACTGTAAAGGAGGCTGGGAAAACAGATGTTGGACTTTTATGGTGAGATTTAGGAAAATCCCTAAATAGCAGAAAAAAAGTTTAAAGATGTTTAATCACTGAAAAGAATGGCAGATATCTATTATAACTTACGTTACTTACATCTAAATATGTCTTCAGTCATATAGCTCATGGTTTGAAATATGCCTCTAAAAAGGATATGTTGAAACCTGTGAATGTAAATTTATTTAGAAATAGGATTGACATGGTTTGGCTGTGTTCCCACCCAGATCTCATTTTGAATTGTAGCTCCCATAATTCTCATGCGTTGTAGGAGGGACCCGGTGAGAGACAATTTAACCATGGTGGTATTTTCCCCTATACTGTTCTCCTGGTAGTGAATAAGTCTTGCAAGATATGATGATTTTATAAGGGGTTTCCCCTTTGCTTGGCTCTCATTCTGCTGCAATGAAAGATGTACTTTTCACCTTCTGCCATGATTGTGAAGCCTCCACAGCCACGTGGAACTGTGATTCCATTAAACTTCTGTTTCTTTATAAATTACCCAACCTCAGATATGTCTTTATCCACAGTGTGAGAAAAGACTAATACAAGGGTCTCTGCAAATATAATTGAGTCAATATGATGTCTTACTGGGTGAGGATGGACCCTAAGTTCAATATGATAAGTGTCCTTACATGAAGAGAAAAAACGTGAACATGGAGACATTAACACACAGGGCAAAAGCCTTATTGAAGACGGCGGCAGAGATTGGAGGGATGCATCTCCAGGCCAAGGGACACCAAGGATTGCTGATTGCTGGTAATACCAGAAGCTATAAAAGTCAGGAAATGATCCCTCCCTAGAGCATTCAGAGACAGTACAGCCCTGCTGACACCCTGATTTAAGATTCAGATTTCCAGACTCCATAAGTGTGAGATAATAAATTTCTGTTGTTATAAGTCACCAAGTTTGTGGGTATTATTATTATTTTTTTTTGGCAGCCCTAGGAAACTAATACACAGCTTCCTTCAGGAAGTGACATCTAAGCCAACCTCTGGAAAAGGAGTATATTGGAAGTGGATTCTGAGACAACTTAGTGGGCAGAATGTTTATTAGAGAGAACCATTAGGATCTACATTTGTGAAAGGAAGGGGAAGAAGCAGTATTCAGCAGAGGGAGAAGTCAAGCTGTGATGCCAGCCTCAGGGGAGGGGCCTCCGTGGGGGGCTCTGCAGCTACAATGGCCCTACAATCTTCAAGTTGCTGGAAGATACTCCACTCAGTTGTTGGATGTGGGTCTCTCCAAGAAGGGTATGCTTTTGGGCAAGGTGGATGGATCCCTGCAGCTGAGGCAGTCCTTGAAGGGACTTATAGTTGAAGTTGTGTATCAGTAGTACACACAGCAGCTGGAACATCACATCTTTCCTGAGGGAGGATTTGAATGATAGATCTTTGTATCACCATAGGAGTCAGCAAATAAGGGAGTGTGTGGTAAAAAACAGTGTCAGACCAAGGTGATGACATGTATGAAAGCCCTGAGGTGGGATGGTGATTAAAATATTCTTGAAAATGAAAGAAAAGTAACACAGATGGTAAAAAAGGAGAGTGGTTCAAAATAAGACCAATAAGAGCATAGAGTATGTTATAGGAAGCCTAAGTATACTCTATCTTTATTCTAAGAACAATAGGAAGCCACAAAGGTGATTCGTAGATAAGGCTGGAGGTGACAAGATCAGATTCACATTTTAAAATATCAACAACGGCTACAGTGTGTGCAATAATGGCATTCTCCCACAGGGAAACAGGAGGGTTTCACTTTAGTATTCTTCCCGAAAGAGACAAAACTCCTTTGAGTGGAGTGGTGTGTTGTTGGTGGAGATACATGGAAAGACTTGAGAATTTTTTAGGATGTACCTGAACTTATACATAGCGAGAAGCAGACCTATTAAGGATGACTTCCAGTTCCTTGCTAAGATGGAAAAGCTTAGAGAGGAAACAAGTTGAGCACAGCCAAAGCAGGAATTTGGTGTTAGGCATAAAGGGGTTGAGTGCTGGGGGTGTCAATGAAGGACAATCCATTATGCGTCACATATGTGTGTGAGTGAAGCATCTGCATACTTAAATAAGGCATCTGGCCCAGAGATAAATGTGAGGGGTTTAAACTGATTCTAAAGGGTGGCTGAAGGCAGTTAGAGAGGAAGGAAATGAAGAGAAAAAGAGTGTGGCCTGAGTTGTGAAACTGATGTTTAAAAATGAATAAAGAGGCCAGGTTCAGTGGTTCATGCCTGTAATCCCAGCATTTTGGGAGGCTGAGGCAGGCAGATCACTTGAGGTCAGGAGTTCAAGACCAGCCTGCCCAAGATGATGAAACCTTGTCTCTACTAAAAATACTAAAAGTACAAAAATTAGGCAGGCATGGTGGCAGGTGCTTATAGTCTCAGTTACTTGGGAGGCTGAGGAAGGAGAAAGGCTTGAACTCTAAAGCCCCAGTGGTTGCAGCGAGCTGAGATTGCATCAATGTACTCCAGCCTGGGCAACAGAGTAGGACTCCATATTAAAAAAAAAAAAAAAGGAAGGAAGAAAGAATAGTAAACAGGAAGGACCAGAGAGATAGGAGAGCCACAAAGTCTGAAGCTGGACATCTCTGTAATTTTGTTGGAAATATTGTTTTATATTTTTGCAACTACAGTATCAACAGGGAAAATATTCATCCTTTCATGTTTTTCCTGATCCAAAAGACATAACTGTCTGAGACGAGAAATATGGATAATTATCTTAAGATGAGTGAATTCTCTCCTAATCAATAAACTCACACAATTTAAAAAAATGACCTTTTCTAACAATAGTAGAACTAGACTGACAAAAGTAAGGAAGCTTTTTTAAGTTTTCTGTTGTCAGAGGATTAACATAATTAGTGTCTGAGAAAGCCAAAGTGTTCCTTTGACTATTTGACAGGTCATTCTGTTATTTTAGTGTAAACTTTAAAAGTTAATAAGCTTGAGATAGATTTAATTCCCTTTCCCCTTCCAGACTTTTTGGTAAGATTTAAACATGAACCTTGCTGGAAGGTGGAGGACTAATCTGAGGAATTTAAGCAATGATATATGTTATTTATACAGAAGAACATGCAGAGCTGCCTTGAGTTGTAGCATTTGATGGACTAATTAGGTGTCTTCATGCAGTCTAGGGCTATGGGCCAGCTAAATCTTTGTAGACTAAAAACATTATTATGCAAGAGAGATGTTGCTTGTCTGCCTACCATGGAAATGAAAATGTTCCTTCTTAGTTAATCAATACAAGCTAAAGGATAGAGGACCTTTTTTGTTTTGTTTTGTTTAATTTTCTGTGTTGTTCAGAATAGTATTAGTAGTGAATACCATATCAGTATAAGGGTGGATGAAGTCCAAGTATTGTAATTATGGACTAAGAATTAAGACTTCTTAGACAGTGCTTTAGGTTAAAACAGCAGTGCTTAACACTGAAACTAAATGCATCCACAGTGGGAGAGAAGTGCACAAATGTTCATAAATGCATGTAGTCTCCTGGGTAATCATAGTGAAGAATGAAAGTCAACATACAAGAATTAAAGTCAACGTACGATAATACAACCACAATGGGCCAGTGTTTATCTTTGAAAGAAGCAACATATCACTGCAGACATCTGTTTTTTAAAATAAATTATTCTCATATAATTGGTTTTATTGTGTAAATAATAACTGATTCTGCTATTTACACTGAAATAGCTATGTGTGCCAAGTTTCTATGTTTTTTCATCTAAGATGCCTACTTTCTTTGGTTTTTATGAAGAGTCTTGCTCTGTTGCCCAAGCTGGAGTGCAGTGGCATGATCTCAGCTCACTGTAGCCTCCACCTCCCAGGTTCAAGCAATTCTCCTGCATCAGCCTCCCAAGTAGCTGGGATTACAGGCAAGTGCCACCATGCCTGGCTAATTTTCATATTTTTAGTAGAGAAGAGGTTTCACCATGTTAGCTAGGCTGGTCTCAAACTCCCGACCTTAGTGATCCACATGCCTTGGCCTCCCAAAGTGCTGGGATTACAGATGTGAGGCACAGCACCGGGCCTGTTATGATGATCGAAAAACTATACATGCAAAGTCCTTAGCACACTGCCTGGTCCATGCTATGCATGAATGCATGTTGGGACACTATTATGATAACTCACATGACTAGAAGAGTTACCAAATGTCCAAGAGATAATATTAAAGGGCTTATAGAGATTTTATCCAGAGGTAGGGCAAAATCAGAAGGGGATTGTATAGTTAATTGACAGAAAGAAATGTTCTGATTTTACTGAGTCTTGATGTAACATATTTGTTACATTACAAAATTATATGTAAAACATTATTGGGACATTATTTAAAACATTAAATAACTGAAAACAACTGTAACACCTATTTGCAAAAGAATTATTTTAAAAATTATTGTACATATATTCCATTGAAGAAATGAAGCCATAGAAAAATAATTTATGTATACTGATATGAAAAATTTCCCAAAATATAATAAGAAAGAAAAAATAAGCAATTTAGAGAGCTCTGTATACAATGTGGCTAAAATTTTGTTAACAACCTATATGTATATATAAATGTATGTGTGTGTGTGTGTGTGTGTGTGTGTGTGTAAATAACTAGAAAAGTATTTAAAAGACATAACTGGAGTGTAAATAATTGGTATCTCTGGGGAAGAAAATGAGATTAAAGCTGGCATAGGAGCATTAAGGGTACTTTCATTTTACATCTGCTATTAGTTTGCCCTTTAGAAAAGCAGGAATCTATATACATGTTTGTTTGCAATGTAAACAAACATGTTTAAAAGATATGGAAATAAATATAGTATGTTAATAAGTTACAAATGAAGAAAAAGAGCTAAGGAATACATTAAAAGTGTTCAACCATACTTACATTTACGTAAACAGAACACAACATTTTATTACATTCTATTTTATATCAACTTGGAAAAGATCACCCATGGTTGAGTGGCCCAAATATACAAATAATTCTGGTAATATATATATACACGAAAATAGAACAGCAATTTTGTGTATGTGTGTGTTTAAGAGAGAAGAAGAGGAAGAGAGAGAATAGGGAAAAGAGTAGTAATAATAAACAAAAACCTTCATTAACTTTCTACTTTTAGTATATGAGCAGCATTTCCTATAAAAATGTTTATGATAGAGTTTTTATAACAGTAAGCGATCAGGAATATTGCTTGTTTGACAATAGCAGATTGAGTAAATTATGACACATTTGAGCAATAAAATGATATGCCACATTTAAATGCTGTAGAAGGAAATATGTTTATATACAAAGAGATGTAGACAGTTTCATTATGGTTTTTTGTATAACATACAGGTTACAAAATTATATGTACTGTATGAAACTGTTTATTTAAAATCTGTAAGACTATGTGCAAATATATTATCACAAGTATAGTTAGGAAAATTATGAAACAAATGAGTAATTATGTACAATGGGTCCTACCAGTTATCAAAAGATATTATTAAACTAATTTATAAATCCTTTAAAACATTATCTATGGATAATGCAATTACAGGTTTATTTTTTCATTTTTTGTGCTTATCTGCAGTCTTATTTTTCCACAATTACTCTGTAATTTAAAATGTAATAAAGTTGATATCAAAAAAAATCTCGTCAAGTAACAGAATAACTTTTCGTAAGTTGTTTTTACTACCTCCCAATATTCTCACTTATCTAGAAAAGCTAAAGGGTAGGTTTCACTTCTTTCCATTTCTGCTGTTTAAATGTCACTTCGATTTGGTTGGGGGTTACATTTCCTTTCAGAACATTCTTTTCTCATCTTTTTGTTTTGTTTTGACTCTTGGAGTAAATAGAAAGAAAGAAGAATGTAGCGTAATATACAGCATTTGCCCATTTGCAACAGAATCTCCTACACCAGGACAGCAGTTCTCAGACTTTAAAGTCCATGGCACCTGGAGAACTTATGGAAACACTGTGTCTTTGGATCTACCCCTAGAGTTCCTGATTTAGTGATTCAATGTGGGGCCTTAAAATATTCATTTCTACACTTTGGGAGGCCAAGGTGGGCAGATCACGAGGTCAACAGATGGAGACCATCTTGACCAACATGGTGAAACCCCGTCTCTACTAAAAATACAAAGTTAGCTGGGCGTGGTGGCACATGCCTGTAGGCCCAGCTACTTGGAGGCTGAGGCAGAATAATCCCTTGAACCCAGGAGGCGGAGGTTGCAGTGAGTTGAGATCGTGCCACTGCACTCCAACCTGGTAACAGAGCAAGACTCCGTCTCAAAAACAAAACAAAATAAAACAAAGAAACACAAAAATATTTATTTCTAAGAAGTTCCCAGGTTCTGCTCATGACACTAGTCTGAGCCCACACCTTGAGAACCACTGTGCCTGGGCAAAAGCTTGTATTCTCTGAGTTGGAACAGCCAGCTTCATTGATAGGTTTGCCTTCTTCGGGAGTATTATGAATAGATAAAATGGAATCTAACCAAACCTGTAACATTCCCTCCATGTTCTTTCTCCTTGCTGCTTCTTAGGAAAAAGGTTAATTGGATAACGGGGAAATTGAATCTTTCTTTATAATGAGCTCTATAAGATTTGCTTGTCTAGGTATTTCTGAGAGCTGAGTATGACCAGCCTGAATATCGAAATTATTTGAAGCTTTACACAGGGTCTATCTATAAAATGTACTGACTCTAATTTGGGCTACCTGAATTTTATTTACCATTTGTTTTACTTCACTAATACATCTGTGTTCCTTGTTTGCTAGTTTCTTTTCAAAAATTTGATTTATAAAAAGATTGTGGAGTCATATTTGTATGTAAGATTGGCCTACAATTTTCTTTTCTTGTACAGTCTAGTTTTTGCCATCAAGGTTATATTAACAAAAAAAATGAGGAAGGACACAATATTTGTATCTGTGTTCTCCAGAACAAGGTTAGTGGAACTTGCCTGTAAATTCATCTTAGCCTAATATGCTTTTTTTGGGGGGAGGGGCTTTTGTTTGTTTCACTTTATTGGGGTTTGTTTGTTTTGTTTTGTTTGAAATATTTTTATCAGCTAGATATTTTTTAAAATTTTTCCAGTGAATTTTGTTGCAGTATACACTATAAAGTCATAAAGGTAGATGTCAATAAACTTTCACAGAACTAACACAGCTGTGTCACTACCACAAATGAAGAGAGAAAAGCATCCTACAAGCACACCTTATATCTGCTCCTTGTAAGTGCCTCCAATATCCTAACATCAACCAACTTCTTAAGTGAAAAGAAATAAAGGCTAATAAATAACAATCTAAAGTGAGGCTGAATTTATTAGCGTGCCCGGCAAGGAAGCGCAGCATTGTTCAAGTACAAATTCAGTTTCTCTTTATTTAGAAATGGAAGTGCTTGATGTAGATCAAAAAAGGAGAAAGACTATAAAATTAGGCAGCTTTTTGAGTTCAGGTCTCTGGTTGGTTTACAGGTTGGATGGTAGACTCTTCCTTGTGAGAGGCCACTATCAAGGTTCACTTCATTGCTAACTGAAAGCCTGATTTTAATCAAGTCAAAACTGGGATGTGTAAAATTCCAGAGAGCTTAAATTGTTCAGGATACACAACTGTGCGTGCATGCTCAAAGTTAAGCAAAAAGTTTCTTTAAAACAATAGATTAATTTGAACTCTATAATAGTGAAATCATGCAGTATATGCTGTTCAGTGTTTGGCTTCTTTTGCTCAATATTACATGTATGAGACTCATATTTGTAACTGCATAAATGACCATACATTCATTCTCATAGTATTCTCTCATGTGAATATAATTTATTCATTTATGTTATTGTTGATAAATACTTGGGTTGTTTCAGTATTTTTTTCTTATACCTAGTCTACTATGAACTTCCTTCTAATATTTTTGTATACATACATACAAACACACACACACACAAACACTTGGGAATATGTCTAGGAATAGAATTGTTAAGTCATAGGGTGGGCATATGGGAGCTTTAGTGCACACTGCCAGTTTTCCCTAGGAGTCAAACAAATTTACAATCCTACAAGCAGGAAATTAGCTCCAGTTGCTTCACATTCTTGTTGATACTTAGTGTTGTCAGTCATTTAATCTTAGCCATCTCAGTGAATGCATAGTGGTATCTCATTGAGGTTTTAATTTGCATTTTTCTCATCACTAGTGAAATTAAAAATATTTTTATATGTTTATTGACTGTGTAGATATCTTTTTGTGAATTTCTTGTTCAAGTATTTTTCATTATTTTTTCTCTGTCAAAGAATTATAAGAATATCATCTACAGATACAAACACACATACATACATATACACTTCAGTTTGAGGTCTTTATGGATATATTTATACAAATATCTTCTATCATATGGCTTGCATTTTCACTTTTGTTTTCTATGACTTATATTTTTATACTTTTAATGGTGCCTTCTGTTAAACAGAAATTCATGATAAATAAATGTTTAGCAAATTTGAAAGGATCTGGGTTAATTCAGATTTTCCTCTTTCTTCTTGTGTCTATGTTGAGAGTTATAATTTACCAGGATATCATCTCTTTAATCTAATTAAAACTTTTTGGCATAAAGTTGCTCTTTCTACTACATTATAATTTAAAAAAAAACTTTACTCAATTTACAGTCATGAACTCTTTTTTTTGTTCCTAACTTTGTTTCATTTTGCCCATTGTGTCTTTTTCACTTGCTAAATATTGTCACAATTTTGTCCATTTTCTTAACAGGTTCAGATCTTTAGTATATTTCCATCATTGTAGCATCTTGGTTAATCAAGAGAGACTTTATCCTACATCACTAATTTATTCAAAACTCTTCTAAATTTTATCCAGAATCCAGAAGACTTGGAATTCTTTACTTGGACAATATAAGTCTAAAAACATTAGTCAAAAAATCCTATAGGATACAGGATATAGAATATTTAAATACCAAGTATTGGCCTGGTTTTCATTTTCAGTTATATGCTGAATTTACAGACATTTTCTGAAATTCATCCACTCTATTATATTTTTAATCAAGCTTTCCATCTCATTTTATGTGTGGGGCTGAGAAATATGCTAATGCAGACAAGAAATTATGTTATATGAAACTATTACTTATGAAATAGCTGAATAAACATGTTGGGGGAATTTAGGTCATGATTCCTACAATAATTTTACTTTAGTCTAAGTAAAAGTGGTTATGAAAGTATCAAAAGGGAAGTTGTTTTTGCTTCAGACATAAAGCCACACAGGGTCCCTGGTTTCTAGTGGAGGCGTGTTTTTCACTCAGACGTGAAATGGAGGTTGCTTTTTCCCACTCAGACCCAGAGCAGAATAGAAATCCCTTCCCACCACAGCAGGTCAGCTCCAAGTAGAGATTGAGAAAGAGAGAAAGACAGAATTATACAGAAATAAAACAAGGCTATTTCTGGAAAATATGTTATTGGTGACAGGCATTTTCCAGAACATATTTTTTAAAAGAGAGAGAGAGAAACTCTTTAGGTGTTTTAAGAGCAGAGATCCTTGCAAGACAACCCCCTTTTTCTCCACCCTTCCCTGCAAAAAATCAGTCATTAAGGACACACATGCAAACTCTTAGCAATGAGAAGATGAAACGATTTTTTTTGTAATTAGCATAAAACTAATTTTTGTAATTATTATAAAATATCAGCTATGAGTAAATACCTGCTCCTTGTCAGAGAATGTTGGAGTGTTCAAACTCTTGAATACAGAAAAAGACCAGAAATTTAAGTAGAACCAGTTAAGAGGGTGAAGGGAAGAAAATACAGAAGGAGCAGATGAGGAACATGACTAGGGCAGGTGAGGTTGCATATTTCAAGTGTGCCAGCCTACACACCCCTGCATCCACAGCAGGCGTTGCTATTTCAATAGGGCATTTTTTTTTCCTGCTGATCTCATGCCTCAACAATCCTCCTTGGCTATACACTTGAGATTACCATTTTTAATCTACCTACAAGTTTTGGCCCATGAGAAGCAACTACTTTACTTTCATGGGTTTAAAGGCTTTTGTGAGAGTATTAGTTGGAGAAGTAAAAACGACAGTTAATAGCAAATTTATATTGCATGTGTAATTTGTTTGTGTGCCTCTCTGAAGCAAACTCTATTATTCTTATCCCATTGAACACGCTCAATCACTGTCAATTAATCTCTGTTTTTTTTTTAATCTTGCATTATATAGCCTTTTTGAGGATTGTTATAGATGGAGGGAGCCCTACCCATGACTGGGAAAGATTTTGGTTTCTAAATTCTGTGCAGTATGCTGCCTTAGGGCTTATTTCTGTTGTATGACATTATACATGAACTCTCTAGCATTTATTTGCTTTCTTTGTTTCAGACTGATTTGTTTCCAGTCCTCCTATGCTGTGACTATGTTTTAATTCTTCTCCAAAATTTTCATTTCTGGGTTGATTTTAGCATGCGTATATCTAACACACAACACTCAGCCCCAGTATCTCAGGAACATTACTCCATGATAGGTATGGGGAGCTTAAGATGTGGGCCTCAGGCAGCATGTGATTTGAGTTGATCATGGGCATTTACCTAGAGCAGAATCGAGCTCTGGAAAAGTGATTGTGACCAGCAGAAGAAGATTCATGTAGGCTGATCGCTTAAGGCCTTGATTCTCAACCATGAAGATCTCTTACTAAACAAATTCTGCTCCAAACTGCATCTTGATTTTATGGGTCTTGGATAAGTCACAGACCAAGGCATGTATTCGAAGCTTCCTAGGCATTTAATATGCATCCAAGGTAGCAAAAACAAATCATTGTTTTATAGGGTAAAGTTTTGTTTAAGGGAAAGGGCGTAATAGTTAGGTGAGTGTATGAATCAGGTGTTGTTTGAAAGCGTAGGCTTAGTGGTGGCCCAGAGGACCAGACTAGTCAGCTTTGTCACACAGGCTACAAGTGCTCCAGGGTCAATTTGCTTCAAATAGCCCTTTATCAGATTAACTCTTTTTCTCTACAATTGATAGGTAATTCCCCAGGGCCACACCAACTTCTTACCATGGCAGACCCATGTTTTCTAGCAAAGGCCATTCTTAAGCTATCTTTTGGTATGGTATTTTCAAGTGCATTGCTCCTTTCCCCATCCCTCCCACCAGCTTTTTCATCTTCAGGAAACAGAGCCACCTTAATTGTGATGTATGTGGTATTGCTAAATTCCTATAGATCTCTTATAGAAATTTATATGAAAGCACAGAAGAAAACATCAGTTTTATGGCAGGCAGGTCTATTCACAGATAAGAGGGAAGGAATGTGTTTAAGCATTTGGATCTACTTCCCCAACACAAATAACAATTTGGATATATCAGAAAGAACTATAAAAATATTAATAAACATGAAGATGGTTGTTGAATTTTCAGTTGTTCAATGAAATGCTTGTGCTCCTATTAAAAAACTACACACATACTTATCTATTCAGATTACTTGTTAAAATGTTATTAAATACTTTCAGTCTTTAACCTTTCATTGAGGTATATAAGAAGAACCCAATTTACTCCTGCCTTGGAAAATGATAAAATAAACCTTACCAAACATAATATTTTTTTTAAGATTTGAGAATTTAGGTGAAGAATTCAAAATAAATTTAGACAATGTATTCATGCTGCAATCTGTTTTCACCTCACAGGAAATGTCTGCTACAGACACAAACTGAAGTGGTGTATGTCATGCTGATTCAGAAGAGAATGAAGGCATTTGTCAAGAGATAATGTCAGACTAATCAGACATGTTTCGGTTGATTATTGCATTTGGAGGATTTCCAAATATTTCTTGATCTAAGGAAGGTGAGGTGAGGCTAATCCATAATTTGTCAATTCCACTGAAAAACTATAAAAGTACATTTATGTATATGTAGGTATGCTTCTTTGCACTAGAAAATAGATCAGTAATTAGATCTTATGAGGAAGGTCCCCTTGTGATAATGTAAGAATTTAACTTTGATTTGTTGCTACTGTAACTGGATAATTAATTTTAATTTTCAAAGCCTGAGTCTGTGAGAAAATGATTTAGAATTAATAACTGACCTCCAGCTGTTGAATAAATTATAATTTTGATTACTGAAAATATATGTGTGGAGATTAATATCAGTAGAAGAAATATAGAGACTCCTAATAAGTAGATGGGTTTTAAGTTCAATTTTAGTACTGCTTTTATGCTTTTTTACTAAGAGTTAAATTCCATGGTAACTCAGCAAGCAGTATGTTAGTTTAACCATGAAACACTTTATAATAGGCATTGCACATAATTGTCTATTCATATATTAGGTGCAGCCTTTTCAAAAACACAGAGGAATTGGGGCATATATGGGAAAATGTAAATTATTAAGGGGTTGATTTTAACTGTTTCTTGTAAGTAACATCTTAGGCAGGGGTGTATGCCTTTAGGGAAACAAAAGGTTTTAATATAACATTTGTATTTGTTACAGATAACGAAATTGTGTAACAGGAGAATTATGCCTATAAAATGTATATTTCCAAAACATGGTCAGTTGAGATTTGTTTTATTACATTTGTCCTTATGCCTTTATGGCTGAGGTTATTAATATTACTACTCTCCTCTCAGACACATGGTTTAAAATGCAGTCATCTTTGACTCATCCTTATTTTCTCCTGTTACTTTCTCTCTCCCTTATTGCAAACCATCTATCCAGTATCTACCTATCTAATTCATGGTTCTTTGTGTAATGTTTACCTTCTCAGAAACCACTAATGCTTCACCATTGCATGCTGAGTTTTAAGTTAAACCTTTTTCTTTTTTGCTATTAATGACAACAATATTACTAAGAAAATTCACATTTTCAACAATTGTATTATAAACTCAATTCTTTCAATGTGTATGTGTTAAGAGAAGGTAAGGAAAGAAGTAAAATAATACCAGACAACAATAACCAAATTATATTTTATTTAAGAATTTCTTTGATGAAATTATTATTCAAACTGGGTATGGTAGTATTTTGTGAGAACTACAAACAATAAACAAAACCAACAAAAATAAACCAAAACCTTCCTGGGAAGTTACTGAAGAACATGTAAGATCAGATAAGAATCAATAAACTTTGTACAGTCAAAATGAATTCTAGTGTTGTTTACAACTTCCAGCAGGAAACAGAAGAAAGAACACCAGCTGAGCATCCATTTATTGCACAACAAGCAGGTGTAGATTCCTACTCTGTTTACTCAATAGCATTTTTCCATTGAACAAGGTGCTTCTTCCCAGCCACAATAACATTATATCCAACAGCTGCTGGAGTAGTGGCACTCTTTCCCTTTAATTATTCAATTGTCTTCTCTCTAATTCATATCTCAAAAATTCACACAGTAGGAGACATGCCTAAGCAAATTCTTTAGTCTAGGAGTCAGGCAAGGCCCCCATGACATAGCCTTATTTTACTTAACCAGTTCACTTTCTTCTGTGTCCTCAAAATATAATATAGCCTAGTGATTAGGAATACTGGCTTGACAGTCACTTCACCTCAGTTCACAATCCTAACTCCCATATTTGTTAATTGTGCTCTTGGAAGTAGTTATATGAACACTTTGTACCTTAATGTCCTCCTCCATACAATGGTGATAATTTGATATTACTACTCTCATAACCTTATTGGAGAATTAGATCACAGTCATTAGATCTACCTGTATATACTATTGGCTATTCCTGGCACTCAATTCTCAAACATCAAAGAGAGCTATTGTTTCCCTCCTGCATCTGGATGGCTATTTCCTAAACATAAGCCTCTTTAGCTCTGTTGCTTCCTTGATAAACATGCCATTTCATTCTTCTTAGCCTGCTAAAATCTCAATTACCCCTGTAGATCTGTTTCTAATACATATCTTTATAATCCTTTTTATCTGTTCAAATGAATAAAATTTCACTTCCCTTTCTACTTCATTTCTCTTTCCTCTGAGATTTGAGTTTAAGACCATTAAAGTAATTTCATATGTATGTATGTTTTTCCCCTTTTCCAACCTTTCAACCTACAGTAACAAGTTATGAATCTATTGGTTTAAAATACAGCAAAATTCCACGTTCTATTTTTGGATTTTCCAGGCATACGATGGGAAAGAATCCTTGAAAAGAAGGATGGTAGATGCTTCCCTCTTTTGAACTGTGGTCATTTTGGTAAGAACACTTTACTCAATTGAAAGGTAATCAAGTGATTCCAGGCCTGCTGCTAAATACTTATGAGATGATATTTGGAAATATGTATTTCTTTTTTGCCTCTTTCAGCCACAAGCATGTGCCCAAGGTTCTCAATAAATGGCTGATTATCTCTCAGAATATTCGGTGATCTGGTGGCTGGCACTAATAGCTCAGAATAAGCCATGTTTAACAGAGGATCCATCTGGATGCTTGGTCACTAATGATAGGTAATACTAGTGGCAGAATTCAGTCTCTCTGAACCTGTGAAAACTTCCTGATTTTATTTCAAGTTCATTTTACTTTCTGTGAGATGAATTTGAGATCAGAGCAAAATATTCAACTATATTTATGTTAATCTTGCCCAAACTATAATCCAGATTGCTTCTTAACACACATTTGCATTTTTTATAAATATCACTTTTAACATTTTTAATGAAATTAAAATCTATGATTGTTAACATTAATATTGTTCAAGTAGCATTTGTAATAGAAAAGTTTCAAAAATGAAGATAATTTTCTCTACTGGAGATTTATTTTGCTATTTTTAACTTGGAAGTCGAGGACTCAAACAAAAGTATTGTTTGAAAACTGTTGGGGTTGATTATTACTTATACTGGAAGTTCAAAAAATATGTTTTTAGGAAAAAGAAACCTGTTTTGTTCTAATAATTTGAAATTTTAACGGTTAAATTTTTACTAAATTTACACAGGATTTGCTCTGTAGGAATATACTTTTTCTAATTGTTAACACGTATTTATTTTACTTGTTTGTGCATACTAGCTTAATCTATCTAATATACATAGTCATATTAATATATATTTGTATGTATACATAAGTAGCTAAACATACATTTTGTTTTTTTAATGTATGATTTAATATTTTGTTATAAATTGTTTTGTGGATTTCATGTATTTTGTTAATTTGATGGTGGCAGATTATGTACATGTGAGTTAATTGAATAGATCTTTCATAATCTGGCACTTTTAATGCTTTTAGAATTTGGAGAAGTTAATCTTTAATGATGAAATGTACTTTAGAAACTAGTAAGCAAACATAAAATTTTAAGAACAACTTATTTTTATCCTAAGGATTTTCCTGTTATGTTAAATTTGCTCTTCTAGTTTGTTTTTAGAGCTCCTCTCAAGAAACATACTCTTTGTTTTTAACGCTCTTTGTAGTCTTTGTAGAAACTAGTGGTCTGCAATTAAGTAAATAGATGTGGGTCTCATTAGAGGGATCCATTCTAAAACAGAAGAGGACAACACTCAGGAAGGCTGCAATGAGACAGAGAATCCTGAGTGTTGGTCCTGTTGTGCAGGTCTTTACCTAGGGCTACAGAAGACTGTACAGCCACAGACAAAATAATGATAAGGTACAGCTCTCATGGAAAGCAAGAACATAGGAGTGTATTTATACTACAGTCTGAAGGCAAAAGTAAGGTCATAAATGAGGTTTGGGGAGAAACCCTGTGGTGAGAATCTGTAGAGGTGAGAAAAAACACTGCGGAATTTAAGATAGGTTAGGATCTGGCAGTTCAGAGCAATGCCAGGGTATTAGAAACTCACTCTAGTGTGGTCTGAGTTTCCCAGCATAGGATTGAGTGGACCTCATCATATTAGCTACATTCAAGGAACATATGTATGTTATAGAAGTTGATGGTTATGTTAAAATATTCATTAAGTTTGAACAGAAGTACTAATTTATGTTTTATAATTACTTCTTGATAGCAATTAGTTCTTTGTGGCTTCAGTTACTGACTCTATTCCAAACAGTTGCCAACGGTTTACTTCTTTAATTTCAGAACTTCTACCATTTCCAAATAACCAATGTAATTTTTTCCTTCAATATTATTTTGTTACCTGCAAACAACAAATTTGAATTTAAATTTATCGTCTTCCTCTGTGACTGAATTTCTCCTGTAATTTTTGTTGTTGTTGTTGATTTGTTTGTTTTTCAGTGACATCCCCAGACTTTATGTACCTATGTTTGATATATCTTTTATTTATTTCCTTCTTTTATACTTAGACCTTGAGGTAGATTAGAAAGTTGTTATCAGTGACACAAGTTTAGATGATTGGGTGCTTTACATTTCTACTTGTTTTTGTACACTTCTGATTTATATGAACAACAGGCAACTCAGACTAAGCCTCCCTCATTGCCCTAAAAGGTCTTTCATGTTGATTTTCTGTGCTTTTAGCGAGGGGATTTATCTACATGTAGTAACAGCAGAAATTAGAGGTGCAACACTACTGGCCAGAATATAGCAACATCCTGAGTGCATTACAAAAGCGTAAAGTGTCCAGCATATTAAGCAAACATAAAAATAGGGAATGTGGTTTTATTAAATTATCAAAGTTATGGGTCACATTCAAACAGAAATATTCTAATAAATTCAATTCTAAGAAATTCAGTTTACTTTTAATGTTTCTGAAATTGGTAAACATAATTGATGTAAAAAAATCTTATATGCAGTGAAGTAAATTACAAAGCCTTTGTCATTTCTGAGTTTACGGTAACATGGTCAAGAATTAAAGGCATCCTCATCTGAAACCATCAGGCTGCTATTTGAGAAGGTTTATTTGCCTTAATACAATCAGCAGTTGTTGAATTTTATATTTGGATATGTATTTGTCATTTAAAATGTCCACAAAAAGATAACACCCTTAGGGTGCATTAGAGCTAAAAGTTACTGTGAAGCTAGGCAATCGTCTATTTTTTGCCATCTAGCATAATGAAGGTTGTAATATTGCCAAATTTTTTGGAATTTACTGTAGATTTTTCAAAACTAGATAAACTGTGACCAACTTTTGATTCTTGGGGGACTTCCACTTATTTAATTAATAGCCGTAAACAAAACCAACTTAACTAGAATTTCGCCAAACAGTAAATGGAGAAAAAAATTCTAGTATTACCTCATTTGTTTCTGAATGATACTGTTGCTCCTAAAATTGCTAGAGAAATCAGTATCATGAGGACTGTTGATCACTATCACAATATGCTTAACCACTGATGGTCAAATTTATCAGAAGAATTTTTAGACTTGGACTGTGTCATGGCTTAGATGCTGATACTGATGAATAAAGTGACATACAATTTTATAGGTAAATGAACGTTACTGTTAGGTAGTTTTTAAATATGTGCATTTTTAATGTCTTTCCTCAAAATGCTATTCTTAATTTGAAAATATGCCTCGAAAATGAAGGAATGAAGGAAATGTGGTAAATTAATAGTGTCATTAGAAGAATGGAGGTTGCCATAGGACTTTATTTGCTTTACTCTTAGGATATAACCTTTTAATTTATTCTTGTTTGTTGTCTTATCTTCCATACTAAACAGAAATCTTATTGAATGAACAAACCATGAGTACAATTAGCATATACCTAAATTGCCTTGCACTGAAAAGGTGCTTCATAAATTCTTGTTTGCCAGAAGAAATTAGGAGACGAAGGAACATCAAAACAAAAGAGAAAATAAGAATTAAATTGAGATGCTGTATCAGAGCCCACAGAAAGATGCTGGTGTGCTTAAACTGACTTTCTGACGCTGAAAGACAAACCTCCGAAACTTCCACCAATCTGTATTCATTCATTCACTCACTTACCCAGTATCTATACATTAGGAAGTAATTGCTTTGTTTTAACCCTTGGTTTTGAATGAGAATGCACAATTAAATGAAGAACAATCTCTGTTTAAAAGAGGGGGTTGTTTGACAGACATATGTTTAAACACTGGAAATTATTAAAGAGGGTTTCCAATTTCCCACATCCAAAAGGAGTACCAAAAATGGTGGTGTGTTCAGAGTCATGGCAAACTTAATTTCATGGCTTCAAGCAGTATTATTTTATTTATTGAGAATTTTAATGCAAATCAATCATTTGTATGTCACTGATGCCCAGAAAGAATAAATACTGTGGTTTGAATTCCTGCACTTTGACTTCTTAGTCCTTAGATTTGAATGTCATGCCACAGACTTTAGCTAATAAAAGCATGAACATTTGTCTTTGAGCAAGTTTGATCTGAGGTGAATAACACTAAACAATAGCCTATTGACAAGCAATTAAACACCACTTCTTTTCTTTGTAGTGTTTTGAATTATGGTTGTTCTAACTAGTGGCAGCATCCTTTGTGTTTTAGAATTCCAATATAACCTAAGATGAGAAGAATCTTTTAATTAGATTTTCAGTTGAATCAGCCAAGACCCACTGCTCACCATTTTGACTCTGTCTTTATTGACTTGGACCAAAACAAAGCAAAGATAAGTAGCAAAATTCATTATCAGCATTTATTTCAACTGCCTATTGTCATTTCCTCAGGGTATACAACACAGTTTTCTCCAGACAGAGTGCTGTGTTTCTTACTTTTAGCTTTAGAACAATTTATTCAACAATTCTGTGTCATAGAAGAACCTAGCTGAGGTAAAAATAATAATAATTTTCTGCTTCCATTTACATGTAAATTGTTTATTTGAAGTATAAGAAATAAGCAAAGAGACAGCAGGAGGAAATTGTGAGTTTATTTCAGCAACTAAAAAGAAAGCCAAAACCCAAAATAAATAATATGTAATTACTTTTTTCTGATTATTTCGCCTTTTGTCTCTGCATTTCTAAATAGTGAAACTATAATACATTTTTACTATTGGTCAGTTTTAGGTAATATTTACTTACTTCCTATAATAAAAGTTAAAAATTTAGCTATGAAGGGATCCTTTTATGTTAAAAATATCACAGGAAATATTTGCATTACCTAAGTCACTATGTAAGTCAGCCAGGAAAAACATTTACAAAACAAAGTTGATCATGATACTGTCTTGTAAGTGAAGATTCTATTATTTTATAACCTAGTTGTGAGGACCTAAAAGTTGTAAAATAAAGGCTGCATATGAACTTTTGTACTCTGTACAATATCCTCTAAGGTAGCTTTAGCTAAACTAGCATACTGCCAAGGAACAATGTTAATGTGTTTAATTACCAAACTCTTTCCAAGAAAGCCTTGTCACTTGCTCACAGGTCTTATTGCCTCTTTCCAATTTACTTCTACCTTTCCATAAACACATCAGTACAGGTATTCACACGTTTTGCATTTATCCACAGTTTGTGCTAGTTTATACAAGAAGTTTTGTACTGTCAATTAAGTCAATGCTTTATTCACACGTGACTGCCACTAGAGAAATGCCCTAAATTAACAAAGAAATATATCCGTTAAAAAAATGTTTCTTTGTTGCCTGTGCCTTTCATGAAATTCCTATTGACATGCTCACTAACTTTCAAAATCATATAAAATTTTATGAGCAAAAGAATTTTATTATAATATGATACAGGGTTAACCATTTTGAAATGATACTTATACTGCCTAAATCATACCTGGTCATTCAAGTAGAAACTAATAATGATTGGATAATAAACAGATGGAAACCAGGTTCTACGCAAAGGAAACAGGAAATTGACTCCCTAATTAGTTAACCAAAGTTTTGTCTACATAATGCCAAAATAACTAATTTAATATTTTAAATCAGCTAGACTGGGTTTTCTCATGTAAGCTAAACAAAGAACCGATTCCCTGATATGTTCGTTCTGCCTTTAGTTGTTTGTGGCGTTGTAGACACAACACTTAACATATGTTTTGAGCTACCATGCCTTTGTATCTCAGGCCACATTTCCTAGGAAGACTGTCTAAGGAAAAAATAATTTTCTCTTTAGTTATGAGGCAAAGTCTATATCCACAAATTGGTTTGATCACTTTGGTTGAGATTACTAGTAAAGACCCCCAAAATAGTTTACATGATATGTGTCTACATGTGTGTATCTGATTTGCTCAAATTGAAATATTTTGTACATAGAAAATAAATCCTTTAAATGCGTAAGCAAGTAGGTTTATATATTTTAGTTAACAATTGATGATAGGATAGAAAGATAACCAGAATTACGGATCCAGTTCTTCCTGGTTTATCGTTGACCTTTCTTTTGGAATTTCTAAGGCTAAGCATTGAAGTCTTCCATTAGTTCTTGTAAACTCAATCATTATTGCTTTAAGTATTGCCTCCCCCTTATTGTCTCCCTCTCCTTCTGGACTCCAATTAGTTACCCGCTAGGCCTCCCGACATGCTCTCCTTCTCTTTGCCTACTTCTCATATTTTCTATCTCCTATGCCTCTTTGCTACATTCTAATTAATTTCCTCAGAAGTGTCTTTTAGGTAATTAGGTATTTTTTCATCCATATCAGTTGAATCTACCATTAAATCTATCCAGGATTATGTATAACTTTAGTTTTTATTTTTATGTAATTATTAAATGTGCATAAAGAATCAAATGATTCTACAAACTATGAAAAACAGCAGTTCTTAGAACCGCTCTCCTTTGATTTCTTCCTGAGGAATAATTTTTTTATTCTTTTATCTGATTATTTTGGCATTTGTCTCTGTATTTCTAAATAATAGGTCTATAATACATTTTTATTATTGGTCAGTTTTAGGTATCATTTACTGACTTCCTATAATAACAGTTAAAAATTTAGTTATTAAAGTATCTTTGTAATGTGGAAACTCATAACCTTCAGTTGTGGGCACTATTCTGAAATTATTTCAATGATTACCTTCCTTCAATTTTCTCTGTTCTCTCCTTTTAGAACCTCTATCTGGAAGTTACATCTCTAGCATTCATTTTCTAATACTTTTTACAGTTACAATGTTTTGCTTCACTTTTTGGAACATTTTCTTTACTCTATCTTTTAGGACTTCTCCAAAGTTTTTTATTACTGCCATTGCATTTTTAATTACTGAGATCTTTTTAGTCCCTTAAGAATTCCTTTTTATAGCACTATATTCTTACTTTATGGTTTGCCATCTTTCCTTTTTTCTTTAAAGATACTAATTATTGTATTAAAGAGTTTTCTTTCCATGTATCCTTTCTGTAGCCTGCAAAGTGCTTGTTCTTATACATTTTCTTTTATCTCTATATCTCTTGTTAGAGGTTTTCCCTAGATGTGTGCTCATTTTTGGTTGTGTGCACATGATTAAGAGTAATGGAGTCCTATGAGGCCTGTTGACTATAAGCTTCATTGTAGGATGAAGTGGCTGGAGCTTTCATTTGGCAAATTTCTGATATCAGAATCTTAGATCTTTCATTTGAGGCTGTCATATTTCTGGATTTCTCTGGAGGGTAAAGACCTAATTGACAGCATTCTTAGAGCCATTTAGGTTAAGAGAGGTGGAATTTTTGGTGGGAGAGTAGGAAGTGGGGCTTCTTCACTTTGTTGCTTTTTTCCTTTGCTGTGCAGAAGCTTTATTAACTCAATTTGATCCCATTTATCTATTTTTTTCTTTGGCTGCCTATGCTTATAAGTTATTGCTCAAGAAATTTTTGCTCAGACAATGTCCTGAAGATTTCCCCCAATGTTTTCTTGTAATGATTTCATAGTTTGAGATCTTAGATTTAAATTTTTAATATATTTTTATTTGACTTTTGTATATGGTAAGAAATAGGAGTCTAGCTTCATTCTTTTGCATGTGGATATCCAGTTTTTCCAACACCATTTATTGAAGAGACTGTTCTTTCTCCAATATATGTTTCTGGCAACTTTGTCAAAAATGAGTTCACTGTAGATGGATGAATTTGTTTCTGGGATCTCTATTCTATTTCATTGGTCTGTGTGTATTTTTACGCCAGTAACAAGCTGTTTTAATTATAATAGATAGCTCTGTAGTATAATTTGAAGTCAGGTAATACGATTCTTCCAGTTTTGTTCTTTTTCTAGCTTTGGTTATTCTGGGTCTTTTGTGGTTCCATATAAAATGTAAGATTGTTTATTATATGTCTGTGAAGAATGCCATGGTATTCTAATAGGGATTATATTGAATCTATGGATTGTCTTTAGTAGTGTGGACATTTTAACAATATTGATCTTCCAATTCATGAACATGAATATCTTTCCAATTATTGTGTGTCCTCTTCAGTTTCCTGAATTAATGTTTTATAGTTCTTATTGTACATATATTTCACTTCTTTGGTTAGGTTTATTCCTAGGTATTTTATTTCATCTGTAGTTATTTCAAATGGGATTCAGTGGCACATATACAAATGAAATACTATGCAGCCATAGAAAAGAATGAGTTCATATCCTTTGCAGGGACATGGATGAGGCTGGAAACCATTACTCTCAGAAAACTAACACAGGAACAGAAAACGAAACATTGCATGTTCTCACTCATAATTAGGAGTTGAACAATGAGAACACATGGACACAGGGAGGGGAACATCACACACCAGGGCCTGTCAGAGGTAGGGAGCAAGGGGAGGGAGAGCATTAAGATAAATACCTAATGCATGCAGTGCTTAAAACCTAGGTGACGGGTTGATAGGTTCAGCAAATCACCATGGCACATGTATACCTGTATAACAAACCTCCACATTCTGCACATGTAACCCAGAACTTAAAGTAAAAAAAAAAAAAAAATGCTTTAAAAAATTTCTCTAGCGTTTTAGGTTGCTTTCAAGTCAGATGATCAAGCATGATATCTAACCAGTAGTTGTTGTCTTACCTATGCTGCTTTCTCTTAAAGATATGACGTGTAAATATGTCAGTTTTCCATTCTCTTGTTTTTCTCTCCTTTCCAGCAATATTATCCATATCCATAAGTATTTCAAATATCTATGTTCATAAAGACTTCTAGTTATGTGTCTCTAGCTCAGATCTTGTAATTCAGCTACAGATCATCTCTTCCAGGGTGTCCAGGACATCTTTATTTAGTCCTGTTAATAACATCAACAGGAGAATATTTTGTGTTGATGCTATTGTTTACTGTTTTGTATTTATTTATTATTTTTCCCAGAAAGAGTTCCTCTTTCTGCATTCCTTGTCTCAAATAATCTACCTAGTTTCAAAATGCAGACTCACTGTAGGCCTAGTGAATTTTACTACTTTCTTTAATATCCACATTCAATTAATCACTAAATCCTGATGATTCTGCCTTCTTACTGGCCCTCCTTTCTTTTGCTTATCTCTCCATTTCCTTGGCGACAGTTTGAAAAGCCAATTAAATTTTATTAACTGGCTTTCCTTTTCTTATCTAAATTTTCACTATCTCTTCCTTCATGTAGCTGACAGGTGCAAACTTTATAAAGTGCATACTTGGTCTTCTTTTTAAGTAAATGATTAAAGTCTTTCCTGTGGCTTCCAGTTACCTTCAAAGAAAAACCTGCATTTCTTAGAATGGTACTCAAAATACTCTTTAACTTGGCTTTGCCTCCTTAGTCTCATACTCTTCAAATACAGAGGTTCTAAGCTCTAGTAATAGTAAAACATCTACGCTTCTCAGATCTGCATCCTTTTCCACACGTTTGCATGCTTCTGCATGTCCCTACCCATATATCTCTTGGCTCTCCTTGACGAGGTTCTTCCTCTTCTTTCTGTTGCTGCTGAACAGTGTATGTTCCTCTATTGATTCAACTGTTGCATGGTAATAGTTTGCTTAAGATTTTTCCTCATCTATTTAAGTACAAACCACTTGGACTATGCCTGTTTTTTCCTTTATTTTCTTTTTGTTAAGTTCCTGACACATAGCAGGCACTCAATAAATTTTGAATTTATGAATGAATGAATTTATTAGAAAGTTTGGAACAGAACTATGTCTCCAGACTTCTTTTCATTTAGCTTTTAACTGTGTAATGTGAACCAAATTTAATAAAAAGAATCACTTTTTTATAGAAATGCTTTCCATGTCCTAAAAATTATAAAGCTCTTTCGGAAACTTCTGATCTCACAATATCATAACCTCATGGCTGCAAGGGAGCCTAGATAATAGGGCATTTAACCCTCCCTTCTAACCAGACAGGGAGTTACTGCTCAATTTTTCTGACATGTGTTTTTCCAGCTTGCATTTGGATAACTTCAGGCATTGTGAAAATGAGGAAGTCATGGAGCCTGTTCTTTCTATCTTTGTAGAATGATGACCATGCAAAAGGTCTCTTTTTACACTAAATCTAAAACTCTCTGTACAAGTTTCACATACTGATATTAGTAAAACCCCAAGGGCAAAATAGAACATATTTAAGACCTCTTTCATGAAATAGTCTTCAAGAATTTGAAGACAGCTTATGATCCTGATTAAGTCTTCTGTCTCAGTTTAAAATATGCAAAATGCTTTCGATTTCCTTCATAGCATCTCATTATGCTTTTCTCTACCACCTCTCTTTATTAACCTACAAGGATACTATATTAAATGGAACTCTAACTTCTAGAACTGGCTAATTTAAAAGGAATTAATTGGATTCTCCCATTACTGTTTCTAAATTAGGTTTTATTATAATAAAATCTAATTTTCTATTTAATAATCATTATTGTTATTTTTATCCTATAAAACTACCTTATTATTATATAAATTAAAACAACATAGAGTTTCAAACATAATGTACATGCTTCATAATTCCAGCTTCCAGGCATTACCATTGTTAATAGTTTTGTATATGATCATATACCGTGTACCACATGACAACAATTTTATCAAAAAAGGACTGCATATACTATGGTGATCCCATAAGATTATAATGGAGCTGAAAAATTTCTATCACCTAGTGAGGTTGTGGTCATCATAATATTGTAGTGCAATGCATTATTTACATATTTGTGGTGATGCTAGTGTAAACAAACCTACTGTACAACCAGTTATAAAAGCCTGGCACATGCAATTATTTACATTATATTATAATAAATCACTATGATACTGGTTTATGTACTTACTATACTATACTTTCTGTTATTATTTTACAGTGTATGCCTACTTATCAAAAATGTTAACCATAAAATATCCTCAGGTAGGCCCTTTTAGGAGGTCTTGTTATCATAGGAGATGAGAGTTTCATTTGTGTTATTGCCCCTGAAGACCTTCAAGACAAGATGTGGAGGTGGAAGACAGTGATGTTAATGCTCCTAACAAATTGTAGGCTTAGTATAATTTGTGAGTTTATGTCTTAGTATGTAACAAAATAGTTTATAAAGCAAAGTTAAAAAATTTAAAAATAGAAAAAAACTTGTAGAATAAGAATATAAAGAAAAAATATTCTTATATAGCTAGCTGTACAATATATTTGTGTTTTAAGCTAAGTGTTATTACAGAAAAGTCAAAAACTTTGAAAACTTAAAAACTTTGTAAGCAAAAAGTTACAATAAGCTCATATTAATTTATTATTGAAGAAAAATCTTTTATATAAACAGTGTATCCTAAGTGTAGAGTGCTGATGAAGTAAGTCTACAGTAGTGTAATGTCTTAGGCTTTCACATTCTGTAACCACCCAATCATTGGCTCACCCAGGGCAATGTCCAGTCCTGTAAGCTCCATTCATGGTAAGCATGCTATACAGGTGTATCATTTTTAATATTTTATATGGCATTTTTACTGTATCTTTTCTATGATTAGATATGTGTCGATACACAGATACTTACCGTTGTTTTATAATTGCCTACAGTATTTGGTATGGCAGTGTTCTGTACAGGTTTACACCCTTGGAGCAGTGGGCTATACCATTATAGCCTAGCTATGTAGTAGGCTACATCATCTAGGTTACTGTAAATACACTGGCTGATATTTGCATAAAGAAAAAAATATCCTAATGACACATTTCTCAGAATGTATCCCCATCATCAAGTGATGCATGACTATATGATTTTTCCAGACTCTTCACAGAATATATGTATTTAGTTATGAATACAATATATATGCTTGTATTTTACCAAAATATTACAAAAATTGGATTACACTATACATAGCATTCTGTAACTTGCTATTTTTACTTAACATTATATTTAAACTTTTCTTATATATTTTCATTATCTTTGCATATCAGTATGTGTACTACTAGTTAATTCTTTTTAAAAGCTGCATAACATACTATCTTTAAGTGCATTTTCACTTATTTAGCTAATTTATTGATTCTATTTTCAATTATTGAAATTATAAACAATCCAATAAATATTACTGGGCATTTTCAATCTGTACAACATTTTGCCAACCACTGGAGCTAAGAAGATGAATATAATAATCTCTGCCACTAGGAAGTTTCTGATCTAGTAGAAGAGAGCAATGAATTAATCAATATAATGCAATATAAATTGCTGTCTATGAAATATGCACAGAGACACAGAGGAGACAGGCATTTGGTGTATTCAGGTAAAAGTTGGTGTATTTATGTTGCATATTGAAACATAAGTAAACAGTCGCCACAGAGGAAAGATATTTCTGGTTGCTGGGAGCTGCATGTTTAAAGTCATACTGTTATGCAAAACTATGGTTTATTTGCAGAACTTCATGTAGTTCAATGTGTTATCTCTGGCAGGATCATGTAGGAGATGACACTGGTGAAGTAGGTGAAGGTTAGCTAATGAGGTGCCTGTTGTGCCACAGGACGTACTTTGTTTGTTATCGGCAACACGGGGCCAGGTTAGATAAGGGAAGAAAACAAGGGAAGGTATAAAATGCAGTATTGCCAGCTGGAAATAACTATTCTTAAATAAAATTCTGTAAGCAGTGATGTTTTGCCTGGTTTCCCTTACTTAGGAATAGCAGATGACACCTGTGCCCTGAGTATATCACCTTTGTTATTATTGGTGTAGACTTTCTGTGTATTAGTATAAAGTGTAGGATCACCTTCTAAATAAGTTATTTTACTTGAATTCTTGCTTCAGGGTCTCTTTCTAAAGGAACCTTAAACTAAGGTATGAGTCAATAAAATCTTGGTCAAAATAGCCTAGGTTATTTGCCAATTTAGTTACCTACTTATTAATTCATAGAAACACCACCAAACTTTTTGTTTGGTAGGTTGTTTTATTTTGCTCCAGGCTTGAAAGGAAAGGTCAAGTGTGGTGCCTCACACCTGTAATCCCAACACTTTGAGAGGCAGAGGATCAAGTGAGACCAGGAGTTTGTGCGCAGCCTGGGCAACATAGCAAAGACCTGTGCCTATAAACAAACAAATAAATACATGAATAAAAGTACTGCTCAAATGATGGATAGTTTGGTTTTAGAAGATGAAAAGAACCCATAGAAACTCCAGTGAAAAAAAGAGAGTCTCAGGAAACAAAGTTTAGCTTGGCAACAATTGAACCAAAATAACTAGGGATCCATTCTTTCTCTTTTATTTTGTAGATGAGTTATCGTGCATATATTTCTGCATATTGCTTTACTTTTCTTTGCTGCAGCCTCACTTCCAAAATGAAAATCTTAGAACTGGCACCCTTCATGCCTTTTTAACTACACACCATGTGTAAACAATATTATTTGTTTACACATGGTGTGTAGTTAAAATGGTATGAACGCTGACCCTAATTATATACTATATCTCCTTAGACTAAATCAGTTTATTTGATTCAGTTTTAAAAATTAATTTATTTGTACAGTGTTTGGAGATATAATTGACATACTATAAATGGCTAATATCTAATAGTACAATTTGGTAAAACATAATCTATTTGTACACTAGTAAAACCACAACCATAATGAAGATAATGAATATGTACATTACCCTTAAAACTTCCCTCATGCCCTTTTCCATCCTCTTGCTTCCAGCCCTCACCTCTCTGGATTCCTCTCTGGCAATCCTTTATCTGCTCTCACCGTCGATGACTGAATTTCATATAATTTTATATAAGTGAAATCATATGTTTGCCTCATTTCTTCCATTCATACAACTATTTTAACATTCACCCATGTTAATGTGTGGATCGTTATTTCATGCCTTTTTAACTGCTGGAAGTATTGTATTTTTATAGATATACCACAAACTGTTTTTCCATTCACAATTAGGCAGTTGTACATTTGGGACATTTGGGCTGTTTCTAGTTTTGAGTCATTACAGTTAATGTTAATGATGTTACTATGAGCATTTATGTACAAGTCTATGTATAAACATACATGTTTTAATTTGATGAACACCTAAAAATGCAAGACAGAGTCAAATGTGAGGTATATGTTTAACTTCTTAAGAAACTATTACCACACTTTTGTTCAAAAGCAACTGTCAGATTTTACATTCCTACCTGCAATACATGAGAGTTCCAGTTGTTTCACATTTACAATACTTGGTAAGGCCAGTATTTTTATATTTTAGCCACTCATTGGTGTCTGTACTAGCATTTTCTGTTTTTTAACTTGTACTTCCCTAATTACTTATGATGTTCAGGAACTGTTTCTATGCTAATTTACTATGTGTAAATGTGTATTAAAAAGGATTATTAATGAGTTTTGTTTCATTATATAATGTTTAATATTTAAATATGTCACATGACAAAATTCATGTTGAAGTGTATATGTCAGTGGTTTTTAATATATCTATACAATGTTGTACAACAATTGTGACTATTTATTCCAGAAGAATTCCACTAATCCATAAAGACATCCCATACCTATTAGCAATCATTCCTAATCTTTTCCTCCACTCATCTCTGGCAACCCACAAATCTACTCTGTGTTTCCCTAGATTTGCGTACTCTGAAAATTTCATATAAATGAATTCATGCAATAGTGGTAATTTCTGGTATGGCTTCTTTCCATTTGGCATCTTTTCAAGGTTCATCCAAATTGTAGCATGTGACAGTTTTTTATTACTTTTTATGGCTGATAAAATTTTACTATAGATTTTTGAGAAGTTTTATATAGTCTGGATACACATTCTTTATCAGAATAATTATGTGTAAATATGTTTGTAATTATTCTTGTCTGTTGCTTGTTTTTTAATGTTCCTTACAGTGTCTTTAATTGTTAATTTTTATTTATTTTTTATTTTTGAGACAGAGTCTTGCTTGTCTCCCAGGCTGGAGTGCAATGGCACGATCTTGGCTCACTGCAATCTTTGCCTCCTGGGTTCAAGTGATTCTCCTGCCTCTGCCTCCTCTGGAGGAGCTGAGACTACAGGCATGTGCCACCATGCTCGGCAAATTTTTGTATTTTTAGTAGAGGTGGGGTTTTAGCATGTTGGCTATGCTGGTCTTGAATTCCTGACCTCAAATGATCTGCCTGCCTCTGCCTCCCAAAGTGCTGGGATTACAGGCATGAGCCACCATGCCCATCCTAATTGTTAATTTTGATGAAGTTAAAGTTATTTTTTCTTTTGTGGATCAAACTTTTGGTGGGGTATCTACTAACTCTTTGCCCCTAAAACAGAGTTACAATCATTTCATCCTATGCTCTCTTCTAGAATTGTTAAATTTTCAAGGTTTACATTTAGATCTGTAAATCATTTTACATTAATATTTTTATATGTGTGAGGATGGATTAAGGGTTTTTGTTTTCTTATTTGGATATAAGTATTCAATTGTCCTACCCCTGCTGTTTGAAAAGTCTGCTACTGCCCAATGGATATACTTTGACTATATATACATGAATCTACTTTTGTACTTCCTAATATCTTTTTTTGGTCCACTTGTCTACCTTACCACTAATACTATACAATCTTGATTATTTACTGTAGCTTTAAAATAAGTCTACAAAACAGGCAGAGTAAATTCTGCCTTCCCCCAGTTTTTAAAAAAATGCTTTGGGTATACTATGATTTTTACATTTCCATGTAAATTTTGGAATTTGCTTATTATTTTCTAGAGAAAAGCCCAATAATTTTAGTTGAGATTGAATTAAATCTATATATTAATTTGGGAAGGACTGATTAAACCACATTAACAACATATTAATCTAGGAACGTTACATAGTTCTTCATTTACTTAAGTCTTCTTTCAATTTATTAATAGATTTTATGCAAAATTATTACTCATTTTAGTTAGATATATCCATAAATAATTTTTTCCTTGATGTTATTGTAAATACTATTTAAAATTTTAACTTCTGATTGACATTACTATTAACAGTATATAGGAACACAATTTTTGCATACTGATTTTTTTTATTTCAAAACGTTGCTTAATTCATTCATCTAGTTACTTTTTTGAAGATAGCATTAGATTTTCTACATATACAATCATGCCATTTGTGAACAGAATTTACTTTTGGTAGGATTTTAAACTACAAATTCAGTCCAAATTATTTAATATTGATAGGCTATTCCACCATTTCTTCATCAGTAAGCTTTGTTATTTTGTCTTTCAGGCCATCTGTTTATTTCATATGTTGTCAACTTATTGGCTTAGCATAGTACATCCTCTGTGTAGCATCTTTGAGGATATAAGCTCTCGTATTCCTGATATTGAAAATTTGTGTCTTTTTGTCCTCTCTTTTTAAATTTTCAGTTTGGCTAGAGTTTATCAATTTTATATTTTCAAAGAACCATATTTGGTTTTATTATTTTCTCCATTTTTTTTCTGTTTTCTGTTTTATTTATTTTCACTCAGACTTGTTTGCTCTTCTCTGCTAATCTTGGGTTTCATTTTCTCTTATTACTTTTTATTTTAAGATACAAGATGAAGTAATTGATTTGAATTATTTCTTCTCTTTTAATATATATTTACATAAATATTACTCTAAGAATGGTTTAAGATTCATCCCATAATTTAGATGTGTTTTCTTTTCATTTTCGTTCCATTTCAAAATACTTTCTTATTTGCCTTCTGATTTCCTCTTTGACCCATGGGTTATCTTGAAGTGTGTCATTCAGATTCTAAATATTTAGGAAGTTCCAGATAAAGTTTTGTTATTGATTTCTAATTTCTCATTTGAGTCAGAAAACAGAATCTTTAAAGATTTATTGAAGCTCATTTGATGGCCCACCACATGCTTTATCTTGGTATATGTTCTGTTTTTTCCTTTAAAAAAAGTATTTCTCTATTCTTAGAGTATTCTACAAATGTAAATTAGGATATGTTAGTTGATAGTTAATTTCAAGTCTGCTAAGTTACTGACTGCCTCTTTTCTTATTCTATCAATGATTGATACAGTGATGTTGAAAGCCTAGATTTTATATGTGGAATTATTTTTTGTACTTCTCTCCATTTTTTTCTTGATATACTTTGAAGCTTGATATCAAGAGCATAAAAATTTAGAGTTATTATGGCTCCTAACAAATTGGCCAGTTTATTATTATTATCCTGCCCACAGAATAAATAACCCGTTTTATCCCTAGTAATATTTTATGCTTTAAAATTTACTTTGTTGGCTGGGAACATGGGCACGTGTTGGGAGGCCAAAGTGAGAGCATTGCTTGAGACTAGGAGTTTGAGACCAACATGGGCAACATAGTTTGAGACCAACCTGGAACATAGTTTCAAGTCTAGGCTTGTTTGGCTATGCGGGCTCTTTCTTGGTCCCATATGAAATTTAACGTGTTTTTTCTCATAGTGAGACCAAATTTATACCAAAAAAATATTAAAATATTAGCCAGGCATGGTGGGAGCGCCTATAATGCTACCTACTTGGTAGGCAGAAGTAGAAGAATTGCTTGAGCCCAGTTGTTTGAGGATCCAGTGAGCTAAGCTTATCACACCATGGCACTCCAACCTGAGCAAGAACGACATCCCTTCTCTGAAAGAAATAATCTTAAATAGTTAAACCCACACTGTGGTTAATGTACCAAATCTCCTTTATTTTGAATAGCATTAACATGGTATGCCTTTTCCTATCCTTTTACTTATTATTATTTTTTCTTTAGGTTCTGGAATATATGTGCAGAATGTGCAGGTTTGTTACATACGTATACATATGCCACAGTGGTATACTGCACCCATCAACCTGTCATCTACATTGGATATTTCTCCTAATGCTATCCCTCCACTAGGCCCCCTTCCCCCAAAAGGCCCTGTGTGTGATTCTCCCCTCCCTGTGTCCATGTGTTCTCATTGTTCAACTCTCACTTATCAGAGAACACATGGTGTTTGGTTTTCTGTTCTTGTGTTAGTTTGCTGAGAATAATGGTTTCCAGCTTTATCCACGTACTTGCAAAGGGCATGAACTCTTCCTTTTTATGGCTGCGTAGTATTCCATGGTGTATATATGCCATATTTTCTTTACCCCAGTCTATCCTTGATGGGCATTTGGGATGATTCCAAGTCTTTGCTATTGCAAATACCATGGGAAAAGCATAGCATCTGGGCCAGAATGCACTGTGCCTTATAGCATGGTCCCTGACAGCTTCCCTTGGCTAGGGAAGTTAGTTCTCTGACCACTTGTGCTTCCCTGGTGATGTGAAACATCACCCTGCTTCAGCTTGCCCTCTGTGGGCTGCACCCACTGTCTAACCAGTCCTAGTGAGATGAGCTGAGTACATCAGTTGGAAATGCAGAAATCCTCCACCTTCTGCATTGAACTCACTGGGAGCTGCTAACTGGAGCTGTTCTTATTCCACCATCTTGTCAGCCACCCACCTCCTTTTACTTTTAATTTATTTTTTATCATATTAATATTGTGTTTCTGATAGGCAGCATATATTTAGGTCTTGTATTTTAATCCAATCTGTCAATCTTCCTTTGGAATCAGGTGACTAGGCCATTTACATTTAATGTGCTTGTTAACATGTTTTGATTTAGATTTATACTTTTGATATTTATGTTTATTTGTACATTTGTTAAAATTGATGAAACTACACTGACAAATTATCACCAAAGTCATACTTTACATTAGGGTTCACTTTTAGTGTTATACATCCTATGGGTTTTGACAAATATAGTGATATGTATTCATCAATGTAGTGTCATAACAAGCTTCACTCCCCTAAAACTCCTCAGTGCTCTACCTATTCATTTCTCTCTTCCTCCTAACCTCTGGTCACCACTGATTCTTTTACTATCTCTATAGTTTTGCTTTTTCCAGAATGTTGTATAATTAGAATAATACAGTATGCTGCCTTTCAGATTGGTTTATTTTACTTGGTAACAAGCATTTAAGTTTCCCCTATGTCTTCTTGTGTTTTGATGGCAAATTTCTCTTTAGTGCTGAATAATATCCTATTTTCTGGATTACCTCAGTTTATTTATCCATTCCTAAAGAAGATCATCTTGGTTACTTCCCAGTTTGGGCAGTTACAAATGAAGCTGTTAAAACATCCTCCTGACGGTTTTTGTGAGTTAATTAGTTTTTAATTCCTTTAGGTAAATACCGAGGAGCATGACTTCTGGATAATATGATTAAGAGTGTGTTTAGTTTTGGAAACTGCCAACTGTCTTTCAAAGTGACTACATCATTTTGGATTTCCAAATGCAATGAATCAGAATTCCTGTTGTTTCATATCCTCACTAGAATTTGATGTTGTCAGTGTTCTAGATTTTAGCCTTGCTAAAGGGTATGGAGTGGTATCTCATTGTCTCAATTTGTAATACCCTAATAACATGTGATGTTGAACATTTTATTCATATGCAAAGCATATGAAAGCTCTTCTTTGGTGAGTTTTAAGAATTTTTTGTATATTTTGGATGATAGTCCTTTATTAGATGTGTCTTTTAAATATTTTATTCTAATTGGTGGCTTATCTTCTCCTTCTGTTGACATTGTCTTTCACAGCAAATGTTTTTAATTTCAATAAATTCCAGCTCATCAATTTTTTTCATGGATTGCTCCTTTGGTGTTTTATGTAAAAGGTCAATAGCATACACAAATTTGATTAGTTGTTCTTTTGTTATCTTCTAGGAATTTTGTAGATGTGATGTGTACTTTACATTTAAGTCTATCTTTCATTTTGAATTAATTTTTGTAAAGGGTATAAAAGTCTGTACTTAGATTATTCTTCTATTTTGAAATTTGGTATGTGGCTATCCATTTGTTCCAGAAGAACATGTTGAAGCAACTCTCCTTGTTTAATGTATTGGCTTTGGTTCTCTGTCAAAGATTGGTTGATTATATTTATGTGTACCTATTTCTGTTCTATTGATCCATTTGTCTATTCTTTTGGCAATATCACACCTTCTTGCTTACTGTGACTTCACTGTGAGGCTTGAAATTGTATAGTGTAAGTACTCTGATTTGCTCTTTTTTAGTATTGTGTTAGCTATTTTGAATCTTTTGCCTCACCATATAAACTTTGGAATCAGTTTGTTGCTGTATACAAAATAACTTGCTGAGATTTTGATTGAGATTATGTTGAGTCTGTAGATCAAGTTGGGAGGAACTGACAACTTGACAATATTTAGTCTTTCTATCCATGAACATGGACTCTCTCCATTTATTTAGTTCTTCTTAGATATATTTTATCAGATTTTTATAGTTTTTCATTTTCAGGTGCTAATATGAGTGATATTGTGTTTTACAATTCAATCTTATTTTTAATTGATGGTGCATAAAAAAGTAATTGTCTTTTGTACATTAATCATGTATTCTGAAACCTTGCTATAATTACTTATTATTTTCAGCTTTCTTTCTTTTTTTTTTTTGTGTCAGTTTCACTGGATATTCTCCACAGGTAAATATATTACCTGAAAACAAAGACAGTTCATTTTCTTGTTTTCCTATTTATCTATCTTTTCTTTTCCTTTTTTAAAATCGTATTAGCTTGAATTTCCTATATAATGTTGAAAAGCTGTTGGGACAGAGAACAGCCTTGCTTTTTCCCTGATTTTAGTGTAAGAGATTTGAGTTTCTCACTGTTAAGCATGATGTTAGCTGTAGGTTTTTTTTGTAGATGTTCCTTAAGAAGTTGAAGAAGTCCTCTCCTGATTTGTTGTTTTTAAAATGTTGAATGTTGAATTTTTTCAACTACTTTTTCTTTATTTATTAATATGAATATATGACTTTTCCTCTTTATCCTGTTGATGTGATGGATAAGATTAATTCATTTTTAAATGTTGAACCAGGCTTGCATACCTGAAATAAATCCCCCTTTGTTCAAGGCGTATTATTATTTCTATAAGAATATTCTTAATAAAATGTTAAATACGTCTGTTATATTCAATTTGCTAATATTTTGCTTAGAATATTTAAAATATACTTGAAGCAAAAAATAGCTAACTAGCTATCTAGATATAAACAGATGTAGATATCAACAAAGCCAGAGCTCTAAAAATATTTCCATTACCACCTCTCAGAAACTGTAAACATCCTTAGCTCGTAGAGTTTGAGAATTTTATCTGTTCTTATCTAGGGAAATATTTGCTTATTGAATAATTCAGTTTTACTGATCTTTTCTGCATGAGTATGACTCAGGATTCTCATCCTAAATTGAGATCCACTAGAATTGTCAACTCTTTGCATCAGAATACTTATTAATAATTTATAGAAATTTCCATGATTTACCTACATATGCTCTCAAAGTGTAGTTTACAAATTCTGTCCTTAAGTGTTTATTTTTTCTGCAATGTTCCAAAAGTCTTTCGGCATCTACCTGAAATCTTGCAAGTGACGTCCTTTTCTATTTTTGCAGTCACATTGTACCGTATTATATTTTCTTTGGTAGTCCTTCTTTTCTGCTGGTGTTGTATGTGGAGTACCTGTAAGTTTACTTAGCAACCTATATGTCCTCATTATCAGGACTGAACTCATTAATGCTATCTTTTTGTCCTGATGCTAATCAATTTTATGATGTAATTCTTTCGAGATAATCTGTTTTCCTATTCATTTAATAGTGTCTATCCAAAATATCAAATGTCTGAATGAATTACTGAACATCATAAATGTAAGCTTTTACAAGGTTTCAAATATTAAAAGTTCAGAAAACTTTTACTCAAACATTTCTATGCGCTTGTGACAAATACAAAAAAAATGTTGTTTTCATGTGGCCCAGTTTGGAAACCTTCAAAGTTTGTTCTTTTTCTTGCATATATGCATGCTATGTTTATGTTTTTATCATGAGAGTTGTATCAGAAAAATATTTGAAAAGACAGGCATGAACTGATTCAAAATTAATTTCTAAAGAATATATTTATCTTTAAAGATATTTTATATTAATATAATAATAAAAGGCAAATAAATATAATCTGGCTGATTGAATAAATGTGAGTATAGTGGTCTATTTTTAACAGTAGATCATTGAATATAGTGAGATGCTAAAAGTACTATGTAATGATTCAGGTTACATTCACTGTTTAACTGCTCTCAATGTGTACCGTACGTGGGAGTTTTAAATACATAGATGAATTGTAGAGTAAGAACCATTATGTTCATGTCATGTATAAAATGGTATATGTGATTGCAAGATACTAAACCATGAGATGAGTTAACTATTGTTTCCTTGGAAACAATGATGAATAAAATAACTCATTACACTGAATTAACTTGAGGTAATAGAGCTTATGAATTACATCCCACCTACATGTCTCTCTTTTCTCCTAGGTCTTTTCAGTATATTAGCTCTGAAGTTGTCTACCTTCCCCACAGATTATTATAACTCAGGGTTAATGACATGCTTTCAAATTGTAGAGTACCCATCTCTTAATTCTATATTAACTACTTTGTTAGTTTTATCATTGATTACTCCTCCCAATATGTTTTTGTTTTCTTGATATTGTAAATATGTGATGATTTTTTAAAATTTTAAATATTAAATGTAATAAAACCACCTACGGTATTGTTTTTAATCATGGGCTCCCAACTATTTTTACTCTTTACAGATTATTTTGGACAGATGAAGTTAAGAGAATATGTTAAAAGTAAGCATGGTAGAATCCCCAAAATAACTGACAAATGATGTCACAGAAAAGTTCTGAACTAGGAATTAACAGATTTGTTTCAATCTTGCTTGTGTGTCTCTTGCTGGTGATCTCCTCCAGATTAAGTTTTATCATCTGTATTGGGATAATAAAACCTATTTTATCTAAACTAAATCGTTGAGTGGAATGAAGTCATGTATCTAAAAGTACTTTAAAGGCTGTGATCTGAAATAGAAATAATTATATGGAAAAGGTAGCTTTAACAATATTAGCTTGTTTATAAGTTTACTATGTAAAATAAAATAAGTAAACACATGCATTAAATAACATTTACTGAATGCTTCCTTTTTACATAGCTTAATTCCATATGACATAGGTACTATTACTACCCTCATTTTGCAGATGAGGAAACGAAGGCATTGAACAGATTAAATAATTTACCTAGGGTTACAAGGCTAAAACTGGGATTAAACCTAGATTGTACAACTTCAGAAATTACCTTTTTAACCATTATGCTATATTGCTGTTGTGATAGGATGATTGATGAGATGTGGCAACAAAACCAAGTTCAAAAGTTAAAAATAGTAGGTTAAAGTCTCTTTATTAGAGAATAACATATTGGTTAATATTCTATCAGAATATTTGCCATTGTCTCTTTATTTTCTATGTCTTCATACCTGACTGTTCTGAAATTCATTTCCCAGTCACATCAAGAATCAGGAAAAAATAATTCTGCATATTTGAAGCATGAGGAATTTATAAAGGGATTATTTAAACAGGAAATAGAAAAGATGAGATGCCAGCAGCAGATGGAGAGGAAGCCCTGAAATTGGCAGCCGTAAGAGGCAGCAGAAGCCCCTAAACTCAAGGGAATAAAGTAAGTTGTTACCGGAGCCCACCTATGCTCACACAGTAGAAGCTGGAATTATGTAAGGCCTATCTGGGGGAAGCTGGAGTGAGAAACTCTGATGCTGTGGAAGAAGTCATTCAGCCAGAGGAGGGAGATAAATACCCTGGCCTCTCTCTGCATCCCTTCTACCCTTCACTTTCTTTTTAGTCTTCCGTTGGTGAAGAACAGCTGCAAGCCAGTTGTCATTGGAACCTGACAAAAGATGAGCCTAGGCAACAGAGGATTGAAAGGCAGCCTGCAGACATCAGTCTTCCTCCCAACCCCACAAATACTCCCACCTCTGAGTTACAGTGCAGAGAAGGGTAAGAGTAAAAAGATAGTGCTCCATCATTGGAAGATTTCCCTTCGATTTTCTTTGTTTCTATTCTCCTTGACAATTCATTTCCATTATATTGCCTTCATCAGCGAATGAGTTCTAATGGAAGTTTTAAACTGTTTAATGACACTGAATTGTTTTTTCCTCTACTAACAAGAAAAGTTAGACTTGGCTGCTGTGAAGGTTTCAGGGATGAATATACTATAGGAAATATCAGTAAAAAATTTAAAAGCAGCCCCTTTATGGGAGGGTGGTCCCTGTATCATAAATACGGTGAACAGCCCACTCTTTGGGGGCACAAACATAAATTGGTTTAATTGGTTTTTAATAACTGCTGCAAACCATGTCCATTAGAAACTATTTTTTCCTCTAAATACCTGGCTTTATTTTTTATCTCTATCTGATTCCAAAATTATTCAGTAACTTTCTATTATTAAACAGTCACATACCAAGTTATAAAAATTAGCTGATTCGTTTTTCTCCAGCTATCTTGAAAATATTCAAGCCTATAGAAAGCATAAAGAAGAATACAATCATTGCCATACACCTAGTATTATTTATATATAAATGTGCACAGTGTCCTCTATTTCTGTGTGTTTAACTCCATATAAGCTAGGTACTGTTGTTACCATCATTTTGCAGATGAGGAAGCTGAGCACAGAGAAGTTAAATAACTTACCTGAGTTTATAAGGCTAAAGCTGGTATTAAACCTGGATTTTCTAGCACCAGAAATTATGTTATTTATTTATTTCCCATACTTTAAGTTCTGGTATACATGTGCACAATGTGCAGGTTTTTTACATAGGTATACACGTGCCGTGGTGGTTTGCTGCACTCCTCAACACATTGTCTACATAAGGTATTTCTCCTAATGCTGTCCCTCCCACCCCTCAAAAGGACACACATTTTTTGTTGTTGTTGTACTTTAGGTTCTGGGGTACATGTGCAGATCATGCAGGATTATTGCATAGGTACACACATGGCAACATGGTTTGCTGTGTCCATACCCTGTCACCTACATCTGGCATTTCTCCCCATGTTATCCCTCCCCAACCTCCCCACCACCCTGCTTCCCCCTTCCTTGGCCCCCCTCAACAGACCCCAGTGTGTGATGCTCCCCTCCCTCATGTGTTCTCATTGTTCAACGGCCACCTATGAGTGAGAACACGTGGTGTTTGATTTTCTGTTCTTGTGTCAGTTTGCTGAGAATGATGGTTTCCAGATTCATCCATGTCCCCACAAAGGACAGGAACTCATTGTTTTTTATGGCTGCATAGTATTCCATGGTGTATATGTGCCACATTTTCCTTGTCCAGTCTACCATCGATGGGCATTTGGGCTGGTTCCAGGTCTTTGCTATTGTAAACAGTGCCACTATGAACATACATGTGCTTATATGAACACGTCTTTATAATAGAAATTATGTTGTTAATCATTATATTATAGTGGTATTTTCTTAGAATGACTGATGAGATTTGGCAACAAAGCCAAGCCCAAAAGTTAAAAATTATATATATTTATATGTTTCCTCTATATTGCATATTTTCTGACTTTATTGAGGTATGATTGACAAATAAGGATTTTATGTATTTAAAATATACAATGTGATAATAATATGACATACCTGTATACTTTGAAATGATTACCACAATCAAATTCATTAATATAGAAATCACTCCATATAGTTACCTTTTTGCATGTGGCAAGAACACTTAAGATCTAATATCATGGCAAATTTCAAGTATACAATTATGGATACCAGTATACATTATTGTTAACTATGTGTATAAGCTATTTAAAAGTAAGTTGTAGGCATTATTGCAATGTTTTTCTAAAAAATATAAAATGCATCTCTTAAGAATAACAATACCGAGAGAGAGATCCAAGATAGCTGATCACTAGCAGCTCGGGATTGTAGCTCCCAGTGAAAGCGCAGAGAACGAGAGGACGCCACACTTTCAGACGAATTTTTGTTGCTCAGGCACCAGGAGATTCCCAGTGGAGGGGCCCCGCGGATCGCCAGCGCGACTCTTGTGACTGCTGAGGCGGTTGTGCTGCTGCCTTGGTGTGGTGGTTCTTGGTGCAGAGTCAGAAAAGCACCATCAATCATAACGCCACTGTTTTGGCCGGTGCAATGGTTGCTCAGATTTTAGCACTGGGCATCAACAAGTTGGACGTCCACTCAGAAACCCAATTATAAAGATGGTAATTATAAAGACCACAGATGGATAAATCTATAAAGAAGGGAAGAAAACAGCCTAAAAAGGCTGAGAATATCCAAAATCAGAATGCCTCTCCCTCTACAGGGGATCACAGTTCCTCATCAGCAATAGAACAAGGCCTGATGGAGAAAGACTGTGTTCCATTAACAGAAGCAGGCTTCAAAAGGTGGATGATAAGAAATTTCTGTGAATTAAAAGAACTTGTTCTACCCCAATGCAAAGAAACTAAGAACTTTGAAAAAAGGTTTGACAAAATGTTAACAAGAATACACAATTTAGAGAGGAATATAAGTGAATTAATGGAGCTGAAAAACACAACACGAGAACATCGCGAACTATGCACAAGTTTTAACAGCCGAATCGATCAAGTAGAAGAAAAGATATCAGAAGTCGAAGACCAAGTTAATGAAATAAAACGAGAAGACAAGATTAGAGAAAAAAGGATAAAAAGGAACGAGCAAAGCCTCCAAGAAATATGGGACTATGTGAAAAGACCTAATCTACATTTGATGGATGTACCTGAATGTGGTAAAGAGAATCAATCCAAGCTGGAAAATACGCTTCAGGATATTATTCAGGAAAACTTTCCCAGCCTAGCAAGGCAGGACAATATTCAACTCCAGGTAATACAGAGAACACCACAAAGATATTCCTCAAGAAGACCAACCTCAAGGCACATAATTGCCAGATTCACCAGGGTTGAAATGAAGGAGAAAATACTGAGGGCAGCCAGAAAGAAAGGTTAGGTTACCCATAAAGGGAAGCCTATCAGACTCACAGTAGATCTCTCAGCAGAAACCCTACAAGCTAGAAGAGAGTGGGGGCCAATATTCAACATCCTTAAAGAAAAGAACTTTCAACCCAGAATTTTACATCCAGCCAAACTAAGTTTCATAAGTGAAGGAAAAATAAAATTTTTTGTGAACAAACAAGCACTCAGAGATTTCATTACCACCAGGCCTGCTTTACAAGAGCTTCTGGAAGAACCACTACACATAGAAAGGAACAACCAGTATCAGCCTTTCTAAAAAATACCAAAAAGTAACGAGCATCAACATAATCAAGAATTTACATGAACTAATAGGCAAAACAGCCAGCTAACATTAAATGGCAGTATTAAACTCACATCTATTATTATTAATTCTAAATTTAAATCGACTAAATCCCCCAATCCAAAGACACAGACAGGCAAAAAAAGCCAAAACCCATCGGTATGCTGCATCCAGACCCATCTCACATGCAAGGATACACAAAGACTCAAAACAAAGGGATGGAGAAAGATTTACCAACCAAATGGAGGCAAAAATAAATAAATAAATAAATAAAAAGCAGGAGTTGCTTTAAAGCAACAAAGATCAAAAGAAGCAAAGAAGGATATTACATAATGATAAAAGGATCGATGCAACAAGAGAGCTAAAGATCCTAAATATATACGCACCCAATACAGGAATACCCAAATATATAAGACTTATAAAGAGACTTGGACTCCCACACAATAATAGTGGGAGACTTCAACATCAATATTAGACAGATCAATGAGACAGAAAATTAACAACGATATCCAGGATTTGAACTCAGATCTGGAACAAGTAAACTTAATTAACATTCATAGAACTCTCCACTTTAAATACACAAAATATACACTCATATCAGTACCATATCACATCTATTTACAGGTTTCAATGAAATATTGGTGGCTGCTTGTTTGTTATTTTCTTCCCTCATTTTTTTTCATGTCTCTATTATTAAGCACAATTATAGGCATACCCATTTTTAGACTACATTCTAGCCTGGACAATAAAGCAACACCCCCATTCTCTCTCCCTCTTCCTGTTTTCTTTCTTCCTTTCCTTCATTCTTTTTTTTTTCTTTCTTTCTTTCTTTTTTTTTTTTTTTTTAGGTAAAAGAAAAAAAAGAATAACAATACCAGCCAGGCATAATGCCTCACACCTGTAGTCCCAGCACTTTGGAAGGCCAAGTTGGAAGGATCCCTTGAGGCTAGGAGTTCAAGACGAGCCTAGGCAACACAGTGAAACTCCATCCCTATCAAGAAAAACAAAAATTAAAATTAGCTAGGCGTGCTGCTATGTATCTGTAGTCCCAGCTACTTGGAAGGCAGAAGCAGGAAGACCAGTTCAACCTGGATAACAGAGCAAGATCCTGCCTCTAAAAAACGAAAAAAGGAATACCACATACCATTACCACTCTCAAACAAATAAACAATATTTTTTTGGAAATGTTTATAGAAAAAATTTAGGAAATTTTTGGAAATGTGGAAAATTAAAAATCATTCCACAGTGCAATCTAATATACAAGTCATATTTAAATTCTCTCAACTGGCTATGTAATTTATTTTGAATATATAGTCAGACATTATGTCCAAAATTGTATGAAATTTTTTTCTGCCTAGTTTATCAGTCATTTCAATATATAATTGGATTCACTATTTCTATTTATATTGTATTTCAGAATTTTATTTTTCATTCTTTAGATTTAATTATTTTTAAATTTTTAATATAGAGTTTAAATATCCAAATACTCATAAAAACATCACTCCCATTCCTATTCTTCTAGCTCACTTTTATGAACTCTCTAAATGTCATCCCTTCTTTAGTTTATGGTTTCCTTTTCTAGTGTTTATGTATGTATAGCTATAAATGCACAATTATATATATATATATATATATATATATATATATAATTGTGTGTGTGTGTGTGTGTGTGTGTGTGTGTGTGTGTATATATATATATCCATTTTTGTCCCAAAGTAGAACTACTTTTATATCTTTTCATAGAGATTTTTCTTATTCCTTTTTTTTTTCTTCTTGAACCAACAGTCCTCAGTCTTTTTGGTATCAGGGACTGGTTGCTTGAAAGACAATTTTCCACAGAGTGGGATGGGGCCTGCACAACGTGGATCCCTCGCATGCACAGTTCACAATAGGGTTCACGCTCCTGTGAGAATACTATGAGGTCTATGGCCTGGGGGTTGGGGACCTCTGCTTTAAACAACAGAAAGGTATTTTGTCATAGTTTGGGGGCTAGAAGCTGGAAATCAAGGTGTCAGTAGGACCCTCCTTCCTCTGAAGGCTCTAGAGAGAAATTCTACCTTACCTTTTTTTAGCTTTTGTTGCCAGCAGTCCTTGGCATTTCTTGCTTTGTAGCTGCATCACTCCAGTTCCTTCCTGTGTCTTCACATAGTCTTCTTCCTAGTGTTCCTCTGCATCTCTGCCTTCTTACAAGAAAACCATTCATATTGAATTTAGGGCTCAGTCTAATCCGTTATGACTCCTCTTAACTAAATATATCTGCAGAGACCTGATTCCCAGATAAGGCCACATTCTGAGGATCCAGCTGAACAAGAACTTTTGGGTGACACTATTCAATCCACACCCTTTACTCTCTGGTCCAATGAAATGATATTCTTGCAATGTACAAAATGCATTCACCACCATCCCACATCCCCAAAGTCTTAAGCCATTCTAGCCTCAGCTTCTAATCCAAAATCTTATCCATGCGTAACTAACTGAAGAAAGTCCGAAATCTCACCTTCTGTATCATGTAAGTCAGGTATGAGTGAAACTGGTAGAAAAAAAGGTATCTGACTCCAAAATACAAAGATGAAACAGGTATAAGGTATTCCTTTCACTTTTCTCAGCAGTAGACTTTAACAGTCAACTCTAGAAAATAAAGAAAAACCTACATGATCTCTCACATGAATCTGTTAGATAGGCATTTATAAACCTGAAAAGAGTGTCTCTAAAATAACAATATAAAAGCTTACCACTGTTTCATAATTAAGGGACTTGGAGGACTCCATCAACAGTCTGTTTTCATGCAGTAATCTACTACCTTTGTTGGAAATGAATACTTAAATCAATTACCTAGTCAGCTGTTGTGTTGTTTAGGTTCTTTATTTGAAATTTACAAATTACAATAAAATGAAAGTTAACAGGCAATTCATTATATATCTTCTTTTTATCTTTCTTCACTGGTGTCTTACTGTTTAAACAACCATTATCAGGACCTGTTTCTAATTAATTTTCTTGATACACCCATGCTTTGTTGTTACTTACACTGGTGTTACTTCACCAGTGTCTTACTGTTTAAATAACCACTATCAGCACGTTTCTAATTATGTTTCTTAATAAACTCATTATTTGTTGTTTTATATATATATACATATATATGTGTGTGTGTGTGTGTATTTGTCTAGTTAACTTTATGTATATAGACATCACTTCCAAACTATGTTTGAGAATTCTCCTGCCAGAAAGTAACCAGAGTAGGACTGTATTCAAATCTATATTTAATTTGTTTAAAGCATTGTTATTGCAGAAAAATAAAGAGAAGAAAATAGCTGCTACTCAATCATGTCAAAAATTGCTTCATATTGATCAAGAATTTAGAATCCAATAAGGTTTTACTTATAATTCTGTTTCCATAAATGAAACACTGACTCTAAAACAGCCAGGAAAGCGAAGAGGCCACACATGTCTTAAAATGTTTTTTTTTCTAACTCACACTTAATACCTCATTCATATTTGGGCTGTGAGCAAGCCAGTTCCTCCTCTGCCAATTCAATGTAGCTTGTGTGCCAGCTGCACACAAGAGAGCTGAGTCCGACTCCCTGTGCCACTGTAGCTAAGGCTTATTGTACTAAAGTTGTGGCTGTATTTAAATGGATCACCAGGAAATACTGGTTGCTTGGCTCTTGCTGTAGTCCATCTCTGTCTTCAATGCTAGGCTGCCCAAGCACTTCTTTGGAGAGTTTTGCCTTTTCCCCCTTGCAATTCCACACAGAACACTTTAAAAGACCACCCAGTACTGACTACAGTATTGTGGCATGGCAAAAAAAGAAGTTGTGTCTGGTTCACACGTAGGTAGAGGCTAATGCCACTCTGAAGAAACAGGTCTGAAATTTAAAGAGCATAGGCAAAAACCTGCAGACCTAAACCCAACAAGGAGGCTGAACAATAGCTGGCAACAAGTTCAAAGGAATCAAAGTATCCTTCCATTAAACACTTATTTCCTATTTGAGCCTTTAGGTTTATCTTGGGAAACCTATTTAAATGTTAAGAATTTAGATAATTTGGAATGTTAAGGATTTGGTATTATTTTTTGTTTTTTAAAGTGTTTATAACAGTTTTCTAGGTTCATTTCTTTAAGCCATTTTAGCCAGCTCAAACAAGAGTAGTAATTATTTTTTAAAAAATATTAAATTTGGGTATTCTTCAACTTAATTATGGAGCTTTGTTTTTTTCTCCTTTTTTCTCCTACAGTTTTGAGCCAATTTGCTATCTATCTATCTATCTATGATCTATCTATCTATCTATCATCTATCTATCACTATCTATCATCTTTTTAGTTAGCTAGCTAGCTATCTGGCTATCTAGCTATCTGTCTATCTATATCTCTCTATATAATAGAAACTTAGAAAAATATCAGACGTGAGCCAGATGTGTTGGCTCTTGCCTGTAATCCCAAAGCAGGCAAATTACTTAAGCTCAGGTATTCCAGACCAGCCTAGGCAATTTAGTAAAAACCCATCTGTTAAAAAAAAAAAAAAAAAAAAAAGGAATGGGCATGGTGGTGTGTTTCTGTAATCCCAACTACTCAGAAGGCTGAAGTGGCAGGATTGCTTGAGCCTGGGTGTTAGAGGTTGCAGTGAACCGAGATTATATCACTGCACTCCAGCCTGGGCGACAAAGTGAAACTTGTATCAAAAAATAAATAAATAAATAAATAAATAAATAAAAAGAAAAAAGAACTCAGATGTATTGTTGGTAAGACTAGATGATACAATGAACTTGAATTTGAGGCCAACATGGGCTTTTTATTCCACTTTCCCTGAGAGTTGAACTTACTTTCTCAGTCTCCAATTAGGAAACTGACAACTGCAAGCCTCCTCTGCAGGTTCTCCTAGTCTGCCCTGGAGGGCTAACCACAAAATAGAGAGGATAACTCCAGGTGGGCCATTTCAAGAACAAAGCACCAAAGAGGAAGAGACATAAGGCATCTGCAAACAGACTTATCCAACCCAACTATCTAACTTCCCCAGTGGAGGGCAGGATTCCACAGTCTCACTTTGGAAGGGGGCATGCGAACCACCAAATATTTTATAAAAGAATTGTGTACCCTTTCCTTATTTTGGAGTTTTCCCTGGAAGGCAGGTTTCCAGTCAAAGGCTATGTGTTCCAGTCCACCCCTTGCCTCCAGGTGTGGGCATATGACTATTTTTTCACTAATGGAATGTTAATGGAAAGTATGTATGTCAGTTCTGAACCGTGATGCACCTTATTCTCCATCTCTTTCCTTTTGTCTTTTGGCTACTTAGACCTAGACATTTCGAAGACCCTAACAAATGGTGAAGCAATTCATGGGAGGAGTCTACATTCTTAAACCACTTTATGAAAGACAGCTAGATCTAAGGTGAGTGAAAAAGAAATCTCTATTGTGCTAAGCTAAGCCATTGAAAGCTGAAGATTTCTTACGGCAGCTAGCATTACCTTAATTTATACGGTTCTTCTCTAGGGTAGACAGGAAAGAGAAGGGGGTCCAAAAAACGGCTGAGGTTTTCTTTCTAATATTTCTAGTGGGATAGAAGTTCTTATCAAATAGGCTGAAGTAGACATTAGACAAGAAAAAATATATAGCTCCCCTTATAGTAAGTCCCCAAACGCCAAAGAGAGTAAGTTAATTTAGCAGTTAAAGTTCAGCCCTTTGGAAGACAGGCAGACAAGTAAGTAGGTTGCCACATAAATCCTCCTTAGAGTTGCTTTAAGAGCTTAGTTTAAGGGAATTCCAGCAGCTCTAAGACCATTTTTAAGGCTCCTCAGGATAAAGCAACAGGATGAGTTGAAACATAAAAAAATCATTCCAAGGATTGATTAAGTTATTTGGGTGCTGAGCTTTTGCCACTTGTTTTTGAAAGAAGGTAGAGCATATTTTATATCCAAACCTACAAAGAGTAGGCTTTGAAATGGGATAACACTGGAATTGGAGAAGTTTTCTTCTTGACTTAGTCTAGATGTTAATAATCCTTTTAGACATCCAGCCCATCTGATTTTATAAGGAAAAAAATACTTTGAATTTGTCCTGGGTATTATGAAAATGTAACTTCTCAGATACACAAATGACAGGTTCAGAGGAACTTGTCTCCTGAGTTGTGTGACAATTTCAAGACACACAAAAAAATTTGATAGTATTTTTCTTCAATATATTTTCTATCATATTAATTGATTTATGAAGTTATTAACTAACAAATATATAGTGAATACCTACTATTTCAGACCCTCTTATAGGTGCTGAGGATACTGAATAAAAAAGAAAAATCGCCATACCAATACAGATAAACTCTGCTGGGAAAATAAATGAAAAGAAATGGATACATTCCAGAATATGCCAGAAGGTTGTTAACAATATGAACACAAATAAAGAAGGCCTCCAGTTTCATAAATGTATGGAATATCTTCATTTATGTCACAGAGGCAACTGTTTCATTTAAAATGCAAACTCTTAGAGATTGCAGTCATTCTGGGCAGTCTGCTTTTAATGACAGAACTTCAAGTGTCTTTTGTGGTTGTCCAATATAGAGAGGAAATTAAAGCTGGTATTTTTTTTCCTTTTTTCTTTTTTGCCTATTTTTTAAAAATGGGTTTTAAATTTCTTGCTTGAAGGAGCACTTATCTAGGAATAGCAAATGATTTCTTTATCATATAGTCTTTTGAAATGCAAATGCAGAAAATGAAGGTCTCTTTGCTAAGAAGTCCAGGAATGACTCATTTATATTCTCTTGAATTGCTTTTATACCTAAAGAGTTTCTAGCATAGTCATCTGGCACCTGTCATTAACAAAGAGGAGTGACAATTTTCAGGCTTCTGCTGCTGCTTGCTAGCTGTGTGACCTTGAAAAAGTTCCTGAAACTCTCTGAGTCATTTCCTTACCCAAAATATAGAAAGAATAATACCTGGCTCCTTGGGTTACTGTAAGAATTAAATGAAATAATGTATCTCCTGGCTTAGCATTCCCTTAGAATATAGAAGACTGTATATTATTACTACTACTTTTATTATCACACATATTTCACATTTTTAAAGCAAGTCAAGTCATTCATGAAGTCCTCTTTATTCTTTATTTTTCAGAATCATAAATTAGTGGTTGCATCATTGATTCAAGGTCCAGTGCTCACCGAATAACAACAAATTTTTGTCAGGTGACAAATCAATTAACTGGTTGGCTTGATTTAAGTGTTTCACTAAATCTCTACTTGCAGAACAAAATAACATTCTTTACTAAGTATAGTTGTGCTTGGAACGTCACAGAAAGACAGTCTTTATATGAGATCATCAAAATGTCTATATTATAGCTCAGTACCATCAGCCATATTTGTAAATTGATTGGATGTGAATTGGCTTCTATTTTCTAGTGTTCACCATTAGACCAACTGTCTCACAGTCTGGTTATCTCTGTCATACGGATGCCTCCAAGAAATTATTCTATGTTCACTCAAATTTTAAAACAAAAATATAAGTAATAATAGTAATAAACCCTACAAATGTGATTGTATTGTCTGCACTATATGTCACTCTCAATATTTGTAGACACTGAATTCTGATTTAATAGGAATGCTTCTTTAGCTGATATAAAAAGTAATAGGTATGGAAAACTGTAACAGTAGCTTTTTCTACCTTTCTGTTTCTGTGAATCAATGGAATTGTTTCCTTTTTCTATTTTCTTTTCTGGTGTCTCCCTCAAAATTTGAAAAAGCTTGTTAGTCATAAAATTGTAGCATGTAGAAGATGGAAAGGGTTTTAGGATCCCTACGTATTTATTTTCTTATTTTAAAAATAAGAAACCTGAGACTCAGAGCAGTAAAGGGACTTGCTCAAAGTCATAAAGTGTGTGGTAAGGTGTTAATAATAGTTATAATAGTTAACAATTATTGATCATTCATTATTCACTAGGTATATTGCCAAATGCATTATAGATATTGTCTTATTTAAACTTTCCAAACATGTTTGTTGCTTGTCTGTCTTGTTCACTACTGTATCACCAGCATCTGGAAGAGTTCCTTGGAAACAGTAGGTGCTCTATAAATAATTGTTGAAAAGGTAAATTAATAACAATGCTAACAATGAGAGAACATCATATCCCCATTTTGCAGATGATGACACTGAGGCTTAAAAAGGCTAAGTAATTTGCATGAGATTATATAGCTAATGATTGGCAGCATAGAGTCACATCAAGTGTGAGTGACTCTAGGATCCTAGTTCTTAACCTCTTTGAAGGGCTGCCTCTGGGTTTGTGGACTAGCTAGGGCTACAATTTGTAAAAACACGCATTATGAACATTTATTTGTACATAATTGGATTTAATTTCTTAGGGCACCGAAGTTGTAATGAGTTTTCCTCACTTGTTTGAATGAGCTAGAAAGTGAAAAATGAAATGACCTTATCTCACTATTAAAATACACAAACAGGTGATAAAAACAATTCAATTGAAATATTCTGTTTTTCATGAAAATAGTTAAAAGATAAATTTGACCATTGAGGCTCTTATATTTGAATAAAATGATAAAAGCCAGAATGTGTTCTATACTGAGGGACTATGTTAAGGAACAAAAAACTTCTCTTCAGGAGTCCACAAGAGGCGTGGTTTCAAAGGCAGGAATTTCCCAGCACCATGCCTCCATCCACACCTTCCATCCAGGAAGTAAAGTTCTTTGACTTTCCTGTGATGAGGGCTAGGTATAAATTCCAGGTGAGCCTCCTTGTTCAATAAAGCCCACTGAAAGCTGGGGGAGGAGGGAGCTCTGTAGCCAATCCAGTAACCAAGTCAAAGATCAATCACTCCAACAGAAGCTTAAAAGAACTCCCCTCATTGGATGAAAACATGAATGGGGCGGGAATAACTTCCGGGTTAAAACCCGGATGCTCCTTACCTACACAGATTCCTCCCTCGGATCCTCTCCCAGGACGATGTAAGAGCTCTCCCGCTTTCTCTTTTTCTCTTTCTCTGCCTAATCGCATCTTTGCTAAACTCTTTGGGTCCCGGATATTTATTCAAATGGCCCCTTGCCCCATTCTTGGGGTAAGAGAGGTCAAGGACCTAGGCACTTCCCAGCCGGGGAACTGAAAGCGTCTTCGGGAGGCCTCTGCTCCTTCCGCCCGGCTACAATACCACTGGGAATTTGGCAATTGGAAAAATATATTTTATAATATACAACTCAAGTTTCTGACATTGTAGGCTTCTAATAATTAGATTCCAAACTGCTCAGCCAAATTTACAGACTTTCCATACTGGTCTGCCTGTTTCTCATGAAGAGTCATTATTCCTTTCTACCTTACCCTAGGGTTCACTCCTTCTCTGGAATGTTCTCGTCACTCTTTATCTTTTTGTCTTTTCTCATGTTCTAGCAGGCTTGTTCAATTATTCCTTTCTTCAAAAAGCCTTCCTGAAATGCCTTCAGCCACAGGCAGCTGTCCCTCTTTTGAACAATCATGACACTAATTTCACATTTAATCACAGTCTGATATGGAGTTGTCTTTTACTTTCCAGGTTTGAGTGCTGTTCTATACAGATGGATGGCAAAGTCTGCAAGAGAATGTGTTGTGTTTTATACTCTCCATCATCACAGAACAGTACCTTATGTATGGAGATGGCTCAATTGATATCTGCTGAAAAGGTAAGATAATTGGATAAAAAACATTATTTTACTGTTACAAGAAATATTTTTCTGCTTGCTTTTGTTTTATAAATTGTAAATCTTCAGCATGACAAGCTTTGAAATGTAGGCTTGCACCTTATAAAGAAAAGAAAAATAAATGTAATATCTTTTTCCTTTTCATCTTTACTGGTGGATAAGAATTTACATGGTTTAGTGCTTAGAACTTGAAACTCAGTTCTTTTATGTATTCTGTCGACCTAATTTGTGGCTCACTCCCGATTTATGTCTCAATTTCCCACTCTGTTTTCATAAACAACGATAAATGTGTCCTTAGAGGAGATCTGTGAAATTTAATTTGAGTTTTGGGAGGCCTTTGGGACATTTGTGTGAAAGTGTGTAAAATGCAAATTATCATTGTGGATTCTTATACCTTCATTTGCATGTGTTGTTTCTAGTACAGTTTTGAAGGCTGGGAATATTTTCATCGCTTCACCTGAAAAGAGTCAACCAAATTGTTTCCTCATAAGCAGGTTGATCTACTTGCGTCATGCTAATCAGTTTTTCATTTTCTCGTTGATTCTTAAAATTGACAGTAGCTGAAATGTTAATTATCAGCATAGTAAACCGTGGGCAACCCAGAACACTGTCACTCGCACGGGCAACAAAGTGGAAAATTCCCAGTGCCCTGAACCTTTTTACAGCCCCTGTGAATGACAATCGCTAGCATTTTGGTTAAATCTCAGGCTTTCTGTAAGAAATCACAGCATGAGATTGCTTTTAAGAAAGAAGTCCTGAGGCTCTCAGCTCAACTAGTCAGGTAAAATCTTTTCCCTCCCAGCCTCAGGCCTGCCAATTAGTATCTGACATGGCTGCCAAGGAAAAGCCAATGCTCAGTCCTGATTATTGCCCTCCTCTGAGCAAGAACCCAGTGAGAAAATATTTGGTAATTAGCTCAAGACGAAGAGTATCAAGACTGGTCTTCCTTTTTCACTAAAGACCAGGGTGATAATGAAGGAAGCTCCAGTAATTAGCGCACAAACAGGCAAGAAATTTCTCTTCACTTTAAGTCCTTGTGTATATCAGAGCAAGGTCAAATGAAAACTTATCATGGAAAAGACAATAGTATGGAAAGTTGAGGAACTTGCACTTTAATAGGCCTGGGGGAACATGTTCAGAACAGTGATACTGGGAACTGTCTTTTTATGAATTTCTGTGAATTTAGTGACATGGTACTAATCCCATATTTCAGAACTGGGTTCTTGTCTGTTTCAAGAATGGCTAAAACCAATGTCTATTGAGTGTTATTCGCTGTGCTATGCTCTTTTCATGCATAGGCACTTAATCTTTAACAATTACCCAATGAAATAGGTACTATCCAGTATTATTTTACTGACTGGAAAATGGGCAAGGAATTCCTGATAATTATACTTAATGGTTTTTCTTTTCACCTTAAAAATAAACTTAAGTACACATTTAAAGAACTGCAAAAATGGTGCAGGTGTTTTCTTGACTCATGTCATTTGTGATGGGGGGCCCTGTTTACTGGGCCCACTGTGCTTAACCTCTTGCAACCTCTTGCCCCAGAGAACAAGTTACAGTGTTCTCTTATGTCTGCTGTCCATGGAGAGCAGTGTGTTATCAGCTCAGTGGGCCCCTTGTCTTGTGGTGTGGGGCAGCTGCTCTCCACCAGCAAGCACAAAGGGTCAGTGTGACAGTCTTTTTTGAGTACCTGCACTCAGTGAGTCCTGAGCTCTTGTCTGATGTTCAACAAAAATTAGGTCACTGGACCACTTGATGGATGGTAGAGATGGAGAATTTTATTAGTGTTGGAAATGGCTCTCAGCTGGAGAGGGGACAGAATGGGCAAATTCTGCTAATAAGTCAGTTGCCAAATATTTTTGCAGAAATACAACAATGTTTGATTTTTTAGATTGATAATGTACCATGTAGTCAATTTTTTGAGTGAATGAAATCTGTTGTGTGTCTCCTCTGTTCTGGGCATGTGCCGTGCACTCTAGGAGTCAGGGGCAGGGAATGAGGAGGAAGATAAGTAGTGCAAAGTATCTGTTTTTAGGGGAAGATTTTGAGGAAATCACTCTAAAATTTCGAATGCATCTCTCATGCATTTAAAAACTGTTGGAACAGGAGATGTGTATCCTATAGAATATTTGTTTGAAAAATGTAAAAATACGGAAAAGAATGAGGTTTTCTTGAGTTCTGTCCAATAAAGTTTCCAGGTGAAGTGACTATAACTCAGCAGAAAAACATCAGGAGAAGTGTTGCAAGACGCCAAAGGGCAAGAGACCACCAGTAATAGACATACATTAAGCCAGAGCAATAGAGTAGCAGGAGAGAGGAATTCAGCAGGAATCTCTTGGAAGTTTTCAGAAGTGGCTTAAAGAGAAAAAAAAAAATCAGTTTTATCTTCTTCTGGTGCAGAGAAAAAGCTAGCTTCTATCAGTACAATATTACTCATAACTTCTATATTCCCTTATCTCTCCTCTCTCCTGCTTAGACTCTGCTAGTGTCAATACAGCAACTAGCAAAGAAGGTCGAGAAAGAAGTCACAAGTTCCCTTCCTTCTCATGGGCTACCATATTGTATTAGAACCTAGTTAGCTGAGGTGAAATTACTTACTGCAAAGAAGAATTCAGATAATTATTACAATTAGACTGTAATTAATACATCACAACTATACAGCTTTACATGCAGCAAGAATAGCTTACCTAGGGAAGCAAAGATATTATGGGCCTTCCAGAGTTTTACCTACAGAAAAATGGTTAAAAAGATGGTGGAAATAAAATACATTTGCTTGTTGTCGCAAACCATGCCATGCTCGTTCAACATAATCATTACATATGCTATCTTAATTTTACACATACAACTTTTAAGTTTTAAATTAAATTTCTTGTTGAGTGGACTTGACTTTCTTTATAAAGATTCCCTTCAGGAAACCCTCTGATTTCTGTACTGATATGAATTGATAGCTTTCTGCTTAGATAATTTTTTGAGCTCTCTTTGAAATGAACCACTGGGTTAGGTCCACCATTTCTTTCTTATCTCTGTATTTCTCTTCTGCTTTGTCAAGAAGGCATGTAAGGGCACAAAATTTTCCAAGACCTTACCAATTTTTTAATGATTGTTTACCTGTTCACAAAAGTGACTGTCCAGCTGAGTATAGAGTTTAAACTTAAAATAACCTCCTTTCAGGATTTTAAATTATTTTATCTGCTGATGCTGTAGAAGGGGGTGTGTGTGTGTGTGTATAGGTGTATACATATCTATAATACATGTAGACGTATACACCCACATATAAATACATGTATGTGTGTATATACTATAGACATGTTTACATATATGTGTGTGCACATATATACATATATATGTGTACATATATACACACATACACCCATATATACATACATATATATGTACAGTTATGTACCACATAATGACTTTTTTCAACAGTGGACTGCATAAATGATGGTAGTCCCATAGATTATATTTTTACTGTATCATTTTTTTGTTTATATATGTATACATAGATAAATACTTACCATTTGTGTTATAGTTGCCTACGTTATTTGGTACAAAGCAAGTCTATGCCATATAACTTTGGTGTGTAATAGGATATATCATGTAGGTTTGTGTGAGTACACTCTAAGTGATGTTCACACAATGATGAAATTGCCAATGAAATTTCTCAGACTGTATCCCCATCATAAGACAAGGCATAAATACATGTATCTAGTTCCCTTTGAAAGTGAGCTTTGAGAGCTCTTTGAACGTTTTTCCATGTGAAATTTCAGAAGGATGTTTTCAATGTGGGTATTCATTCATTCATCATACATGATATACTATTTCACACATTGGCCTTGTTTTTATATCTAACCATATCAAACCTCAGGTATGTGTGGGGTTCTGTGAGCAAGAAGTTTTCACACATAGAATTCTTTGTTTTTTGCTGCAGCTTTCTACATTTTAATAGATGCATCGGTTTAAACACATTTATTTTTCATCTTCTGACATTAATCTAAATTGTCACTAATGGTCTATGCTCAATTTGCATCTATGTTTTAGGTTTATTTCCATCTTTATTTCCTTAATTTCTTTCACTTAGTTCAGGGAAAAATGAGAGAAAAAGTCATGTACTCATACTCAGTTTGTCATTTTGGTCCAAAAGTCTCAGAGTAGTGTTTTTTGTTTTTTTTGTTTTCTTTTTTTTTTTTTTTAATTCTTCTCTGAACTTTTTCACTATTTAGACTGAAGAGAAGATCAATATCACATGGTACAGAAGATATGCCCTGACAATACATTTTTTTAATTGCTGGATCAGAGGTTTTTTTTTTTTTTTTTTTTTTTTTTTCAAATAGAAGGATATGTAGTTCTGGAATAGTATTTTTGCTCCTTTATTTACTTTTTGTGCTTTTGTTTGTTTGAGACAGAGTTTTATTCTTGTTGCCCAGTTTGGAGAGCAATGGTGCAATCTTGGATCACCACAACCTCCATCTCACGGGTTCAAGTCATTCTCCTGCCTCAGCCTCCCAAGTAGCTGAGATTATAGGCATACGCCACCACGCCCAGCTCATTTTGTATTTTTAGTAGAGATGGAGTTTCTCCATGTTGGCCAGGCTGGTCCTGAACTCCCAACCTCAGGTGATCTGCCTGCCTTGGCCTCCCAAAGTGCTGGGATTACAGGTATGAGCCATCATGCCCAGCCTATTCCTTTGTTTCTTGTAGCTTAGTGGTCTTGTGATTTATAATAAAGCTAGAACCTGAAATTTTGGCCTGGTGGACATTAACCAAAGGGATGATTACTACCAGCCTGACAAAAATTATTGAGAAGGTTATTCAGTCCAGTTACAAAGAAAGATGAACAAAAATAGTTCAAATTTGCCCTCTATTCTAAACTAATGGTATGTAATTAAAATTCACCTGCACTTGACACTTTACAGTGACTATTCTTTAGAGTGCTATGACTAAATTACACATACTGGAAATTTTCCGTCAGCCAATCTGCTTCCTAGGATCACATGTGGATAATAATTTTTAAGATATTGAAGCAAATAAATGAACGTTGCCACTGGTTTGAAAGACTGCTGACATCCAAACAATGATCTACCATTTTTATAATTTCCAAATTGTTTTCCCTTCCACTGGAGGTCATGATATTTAAAATCTCCGTAAATCTTCTTAATGATCAAATCACGTTGGGCCAAGTTCCATTTTCTCCCTTGAACTCTACAATTTGATTTTTCCATTTCATATTGGACAACACATTTAACAAATCTAAAATTGTCCTTCTGATATTTCATCCCCATAAATCTTCTTCCTGTGGCCTTCCCTATTGCAGTAAATGGAAATTTCATTTTTTCTTTTATTTTGCCCCCAAATCTTAAAATACTTCTTGCCTCATTTTGCCTTATATCTCATGCCCCATCCAGTAACAAATCCCTTTAGTTTTACCTTTAGGTTACACACAGAGTTCAAACATCTCACTATATTCATTGCCAGCTCCCTAATCCAAACCATGATTGTCCTCTTTCTGGACTAATCTAATAATAGGCTTCCCAATGGCCTCCCTACTCTGTTTTTGGCCCATTTCGTTCTCTCCTCAATAAGCAGCTAGGTTTGCCTGCTAAATTATAAGTCAGATCATATCACTTCTTGACTCACAACCCTACAATGGTGCCTATTTCGCTTTTCAAAAGGAAAGATTAAATCACTACAATGACTTATAAGCCAACATGATCTCACTATTTCTCTGACTTTGTCTCTTATACCACTGCCTTGTTTATTTTGCTCTAGTCATCTGACCGCCACACTTTGCATTAAGAAAGCTTGGTATGTGGCCAGGCGTGATGGCTCACGCCTCTAATCCCAGCACTTTGGGAGACTGAGGTGGGTGGATCACGAGGTCAGGAGTTCAAGAATAGCCTGGCCAAGATGGTGAAACCCTATCTCTACTAAAAATACAAAAATTAGCCTGTTGTAGTGGCATGTGCTTGTAATCTCAGCTACTCAGGAGGCCGAGGCAGGGAATTGCTTAAACCTGGGAAGCGGAGGTTGCTGAGATCAGGCCACTGCACTCCAGCCAGGGCGACAGAGTGAGACTTCATCGAAAAAGAGGGTGGGAGGGGGGGGGGGGGGAGGGGGGGGGGGGGGGGGGGAGAGAGAGAGAGAGAGAGAGCCTGGTATGTTCACAGCTTTGGGGCTTTGCCACTTACTGTCCCCATATATGTTATTTTTCAGATACATCCCATTTACTCTCATTCAGATTCTTGCTTAAACATGACCTACTGAGTAAGACTTTCCATGGCCACTCAGTTCAAAATTCAACTCGCCTCTAATGCTTTCTATTTATTCTCTTTGTTTGTCCCTCATTTTTTCCTGTTTTACTTATCTTGTATTTTGTTTGTTTCCTCTGGAAGGATTTACTTTTCATCTAAGTAGGAATTTTCTTATGTTTTGTTGATTTTCAGATCTCCAGAATAATTGGAACATAGTGGTACTCAATAAACATTTGTGGAAAAAGGAAGAAATTAAGAGAGGAAAGCAGGGGGGAAAATGTAAAACCTTTATACTGGATTTCATCCTAAATTGAGTATGAAGAGAGACAATTTTATCTATTTCTTAAAAGCCACCTTTAGTTTACTTCCACCAGGGAATATCTTTTGTGAGAAATCACCTATTTTTAACAGTCTTTATTTTGGATTAGACACAGTAAGAATTGCATATTCTACAATTGTTACATGGGAGTAAAACCTAGGAATCATGTCTACTTGCCTGTACCTGAATTAAATATTGGCAAATCTGTAAAAGGAATTTAGCACATACCAGGCTTCTCAGCATAAGTTGTGAAAAGAATTTATATTTTCAAAGGAAAGAATACAAAGTTTTAGTTAAAAATCCCTGTAGAAATTTTCAGGACCATAAGAAGGAAAATATCATTTGATTTTGAATGGGACCATGTTTTGATATTGATATATACATTCTCTAAAAATGCCTTCGAAATTTTCCAGTTTCTTCTCAATCCTGTTTTCCCCAGCTCTAACTCTTCTAATTACTTCCACCACATTTTTTATTCCTGACAGTGGGCATGCATTTCTTTGTTGAGGATAAGGAAATTATAGACAGAAATGTCATCTAGACTGTCGCCAACATGTCTTAGAACATCAAGTAAATGCCCAGGCTGCAACCCTTGAACAGACTCAGAACTAGAGGGTTTGCCAACTAGATTTGCTAGGTTTCTTATTACTTAATAAGCAAAGGCTGTTGTTGGGAACCTGGCATGCCTGTCTGATTACTGCTATTGAACAAAACAGAACCATCAGAAATCAGATGAATACTTTGGTTTTAAATGACACACTTTGCTCTCTCAATCTTTATGACATTAAAAGTAATGAAAATGATGACCAATCTCAAACATGCCTATATTCGAACATGAGCAAATCTTTACCATTTTTCCATCTGATTTATGTATATCAGTATTTCTTTTTAAATTTTGTTGCACATTTTTGTCTGCTTAAGTGCTAAAAAATAAACAGACCTTGCTTCTTCTGCAGTTTCCATTTGAATCAAAGTCACGGCTGGCATTTGATCACTTGTCTTAAATGGCTCATATTCTCCTCACAGGCATTTCATTGCAAGAGTGCTCAAACTGACATAAACATTCAGACTTCAGGGAGAAAAGCCTGAGAACTGAGAACAGAAGATTAGATTATTAGTGCTTTCTTTCAACCTTGACAGCACCACTTTTGATGAAGGTTGGAAAATTCCTGGGCTAAACCTCTTTCTGATTCATTTTGATTAAGCCAGAACATTTTTTATAGTGAAATGTTTATACATCACCTAAAGACAGAAAAACTGCTCTTTAAACTGTAAACTTAAATAGATAGTAACAAGAATGTTCACTCACAGTTCTAGGAGATAAAGCAAATATTTGAGGGTGTGATTTTCTTGTTCCTACAGTCACTTAAAAAATAAACTCAAATTCTCTTTGAAAGAATAGCAATTTATGTGAGGTTTTTGCCCTGTCTTAGAAAGCTAGTATTAGAGGTAAATGTACTTGTCTCTCAGAAATTTGGAAACCAGAATTGCTCATGGATTTAATTAGGGTATTTCCACTAAATTGAGCCAGAATTATGACAAGTGCTTTTTAATTTAAGTTACTCAGCAGGACTGCTGTATCATACTGTCGATGTGAAAGGCTTATGTTCCAGTCACAAAAATTGGCTAAAATCTTTAAGTTGCCAAATAACTCAACCTCAGAGGGACCATACTGCTTTGAAGGATAACAGTATGGGGATTTTGAAGTGTCAAAAATGAATGAGAAGTAACTTAAAGAAGCTAGCTGATTTGGTATATGTACCATTTTATTTTTATCTAGTTACTAGACAATTTGATTGGCATTCCTAAAGTGCAAAATGCTTCCAATAATGAGATCTTAAAATTAGCTGCTGAGTGTGTTTACAACCTTTTAATAGTGTCAGCGTATGACAAAGGTGAGTTCTGAGAGGATGAGCCAAGTTTTGAAGCCCAGGGGACTCAGAGCCCGGACTATTACCCTTCAGTTTTCCCATTATTTTTCTGCACACAAATCCCCTGTTGGCCTTGAATGAGACACACCTGAAATGTATTGGGGAGAAAAAGATGAGAACTGGTCAGCTGAATACTAATTTTCTCTCTCCCACTTACTACCTCTGGCTTTTTGGCTATTACCACTAGCTCTCAATTGTAATGCTCTCTTCCTTGAATCAGTGCTCTCCATGTGGAGGCCCTACAAATAAATTCCTTAATTTTTCGACATCACTGCAAAAGAGATGAAGAGAGGCAGATAATTATGTGAAGCTTCTACAGGGCAATGCACTATGCAGTGTGTCTATTAACTGGAGAGTGCAATCAGAGGAGTAAATGATACCCACACTTATATACATATTTATCATTATTTATGAATATAGACTTGGGCTGCAGTAGTGGTTTAATGGATTCAGAGCCATGTATTAAGTTGGCTTTATGTATTTTCCTGACCATAAGTTTAAATAATTATATTTTATGGGTTTTTCACAAACTGAAAGTGATTTGCAGTTGCATTAATGGAAATAAGTAAATTGAAGACATCCAGGTGAAGATTTTAGCATGAGGAAGTATTTGATGTTTACACTTTAAGAGTTTAGGGTGGGCCGGGCGCGGTGGCTCACGCCTGTAATCCCAGCACTTTGGGAGGCCGAGGCGGGTGGATCACGAGGTCAAGAGATCGAGACCATCCTGGTCAACATGGTGAAACCCCGTCTCTACTAAAACTACAAAAAATTAGCTGGGCATGGTGGCGCGTGCCTGTAGTCCCAGCTACTCAGGAGGCTGAGACAGGAGAATTGCCTGAACCCAGGAGGCGGAGGTTGCGGTGAGCCGAGATCGCGCCATTGCACTCCAGCCTGGGTAACAAGAGCGAAACTCCGTCTCAAAAAAAAAAAAAAAAAGAGTTTAGGGTGCAGCTGAGTGCAGCCTAAAGCACCCTGAAGAGTTAAGTTCTTTGTGTGCTTTTTTTCAGGTTTGGCTTTTTACAATTGATTTTTAAATTTTTAAAGGAAATATCACTATGGTAATATTTTTGTGTTCTTTCATGAGTATTTTGTTAATAAAGTCACTAAAGCGTACAAATGTTCATGCAAGTTAATGTCAGAGAGCTACGTTAAATAGTAAAATTTTGGTTTAATATTTTCACTGCTTTTAAATACTAATGTTGGTTGTGGCATGATTATGATGTTTAATTACCTCATATCAATCCCTATTGCACCTATTACTTAAATTATTATACCACTAATGCAGACACCCTCACTTAAATAACTGTAACAGTGTCTCAAGTGGATGTCAGATCATCTGAAGAGAGAGCACATGGCTACATAAATCTTAAGTGAGAGGTGTGTATATTTATGGGTGTCTGTTGGTTTGTGTGTTTTTAAGAAGTAGGAAATTTTGTAAGTTTTGGAAGAAGTTGGAACACTATTCTGTCAATTCACTTCAGTAATCCCAAAATATCAAAGTGGAAGTCAATAAATCTTATCTCTGAGAGAACAAATAATAATGGTATTTTACTGATAGGACACTGTAGCATTCTGGGATTAGCAAAAAAAGGAAAAGACTAGAGAAAAAGGTATTGCAAGGATCTGTCTATCCCAAGAAATCAGGAAGCTCATCTTGGGGAGGAGAGAATAAAATGCTTGGTGAAGAGGAACATTTTTGAATGCAATCTACATGGCACCATTCAAAGATCCATTATATCTATGGCTGAAGGAAAAAATGGGATTTATGTCTTTTTGTTAGTAATCCCTCTAATCAGTAAAATGAGATTTACGTTATTTAATGCAGAAGCTTTCACAATCTGAGAGAGCTAGTCTTTTTCTATGTGGGCAAGAATACAGAGAGAAAAGCAACAAGATCAGGGGTGGTGCAGACTGCACATACTATAGATGGGATGGAATTGGGAGAATAATAAACATGGAGTAGACCAGGACTCTTTCAGGAGAAAGGAGGATACCTGAGAGCTTTGAAGTTCGGGTGCTGTTCCTGAATAACAATTTGGAGTCAAAGTGACATGAATTAATATCTCTAATTTTAATGATCTTTCTCTCTAATGCCTCCTGTTCCTTAACTTCTCAACCAAACATAATTTTAGTTGTTTTAACTTGAGGAGTCAAAGAATAAAGTATTATTGTGGTTTTTCCAATTTTTCAGTGAACATTCAAAATTTCCAATAGAGTATGTCAGTATCCATTGACAACAAGCTTTTATTTTTGCTGCTGAAATGATACAAATGTATATATAATTTTTTTCTTGCTTCATTGCACTGACTTAGAACTTTCGCTAAAATATTGGTTAAAAATGAGAATGGGAAACCATGTTTTATTTCACATTTAAGTGAAATTACTTTAACATTTAATTATTACATGTGTTTGCTAGTTTTTTAAAAATACCCCTTTTATTAAAGTCAGGAAAATTCTCTCCTATTCTTAATTTTTGTCCTAAATGGATGTTAGATTTTGCATCTAATATTTCTGCATCTAATGACATGATGTTATGATTTTTCCCAGTTTATGTGTTGACATAAATTCATTGATACAGTTTTCTAATGTTAAGTAATTTCAAATTCCCATAATTCTATTTGTCAAAATTAAATATAAATAAGTACATTTTAAGGTAATAAATTGTAAGAAGTTTTTCATACTCACAAGTAGAATTGGCTTTAAAAGTTTACATTCACATGGAAAATTATTTTGATACAGTTATTCATACTAGCCATATAAACTGGATTGGGTAGAATTTGTTACTTTTTTCTATATTTGGGAAATGTAAGCAATGTTTATTTAAAGCATATAGTTGAATTTTTTAAAAATTTTTGACTATTTCAGTTAAAAGAAAAAGATTTTCAAAATTACTACAGTGAATTGGATCTGTGCTTTTAGTACATTGGGGTAGGAGACATGAGCTTCCTTTGAACCAGATATAGGCCATGTGTGAATGGACCCGATGGAAGTGTTGTCGTCAGTGCTATCACATACATCTGATGGGAAGCATTAAGTCTCTTGCAGTGATTAAAATCAAGTTACCAGGTTCCTAGGGACTGCCACGTTGAGGGCATTGGAAGTCAAGAATCCCCAAGGACTGGGGTCTCTATGGAAGCCACTGTTATATAGTTGCTTTTATACTATACTGTTTTTATATTTGTTTGACAGTCTCCATTCTCTATTACTTTTCATATTTCTTTGGGCAGATTCCTTCTCCCACGTACAATTTGAAACAATATTAGCAAGTTCAAAAAAATCTCACTGAAATTTTGATTGAAGTTTTCTTAGATTGTATATTAACTTTTGATATACTTACATTTTTACTTAGTGTTAGCACACAGGCTGTCTTTCCATTCATTTAAGTCCTGTTTTATGTGCTTCATATAATATTTTTTCATATGGCTGCCTCAGTTTTTTCATTTGTTGTAATTGAATTCATTTCCACATTCTGTTTAGCTACTGTTGTTCTTGCAATAGGATTTTTCACATGCAGCAATTTGGTAGTGCATACCCCAGGGAGCCAATTTTTAGAAAGTGTCTCAGAAAATTTAAGTTCAGATGTTCTTGGGGTACATCCAAGAACAGGTGTGAGCCTTTTTTGAACAATATGAATGTGGTATTTGCTAAGCCATGGTAAGACCACAGGGAACCTGTCATTTATTTCCTTCTCAAAGATTTACTGAATACTTATTATGTGCCAGGGACTTCTCTAGAAACCGAGATACTGTAAGTATCCACAGTATATCTAGATATTGTAATACAGACAACAAGAACTACTAGAAAGAAAATTTTGGCTTTATTTATCCTATATTTTAGCAAAAGAGACCGGTAATAGATGATCTAAGTAAATTATTTACTGTGTCATGTGGTGTTAAAGACTAAGGAGATCAAGAAGGCAGGGGAAGGAGATAAGAAGTAGTGGCATGGACTGAGGTTCCAGGTAGGATGCATCATCTACTGAAGAGAAGAGCATCATCAAGAGGTGGATAAGTAAAAGAGGTGTGTGTGTGTGTGTGTGTGTGTGTGTGTGTGTGTGTGTGTGTGTGAGAGAGAGAGAGAGAGAGAGAGAGAGGGTAA